>NW_026453521.1:50000-55000 GCF_943734755.1 Anopheles moucheti
TGCTGATGCTGTCCAGCCACTCGGTTACCTTGCTGGTTCCCTGGCTGGTTCACTGGCTGATTCGTCCGCGGCTGCACCTGCTGCGGACGCTGCTGCTGTTGCTGCTGGGCTGGCTGCTGGCGTGCCGACTTACGGCGCACCACCTCGGCCCAGGAGCCGCCTTCCTGGTCCGGAGACGGCACCACCGTAGCCGTCACCGCACCCACTGCCTGCTGCTGCTGCTGCTGATGTTGTTGCAGCTGCGACTGCGCAGCCACCAACTGCGTCAAGAGCCCGGAGACCATCTCCCGCTCCTTTCGATTCTCATCGCGCAGGTACTGGACCTCATGGCGATGACTCTCTTGCAGCTCCGCTAAATCCTTGCGGAACTGCTCCGCTTGCTCCGTCATTTGTTCTCTGAGGAGGGCCAGTTGGTCCTCCAAGCGCTCGATGAGCTTTTCCATTGACACTACCGACGCTGCTGCTACGGCTGTGCCAACTCCACTCGCTCGGCCAACACCACTCGTGGCTGTGGCCTTTCCTTCCGTAACTCGACTAAGCATCACCACCGGTTTCGAACTCACCGGTGGCCGGCTCTCGGTCGATCCCGACCGTGACCGCAGGATCCGACTACTGTACGACATCGCCAGTCCAAAGGAGTCCGCGCTTTACGCTGGATTTACTCCCCCTCCACGGGGGGACGCCAGCAGCGGACCGCCACGATGATCGCCCAAGAACAAACAAAAACTCCAACAAATTTTATTAAATAAATAAATATGTTTCAAAAAATTTGTTTTCGGGTTCGCTGTCTGCCGTCCTGCTTAAGTCTCCGCTGCGTTGCGTTCGCGCCTAAATGTATACCGTCCGCATACACTGCCTCGGGAGCTTTCGTCGCTACGCGCTTCTCCACCTCGCGGATAGGTGGCGCTGTGGAGCAGAAGCTCTGAGCTGTCACAACGCGTCGCTCGAGCGCACACCCACACGCGACGATCCACCTGACGCCGCTCTGCCGCTATTTTTACACGCACTTATTTTATAGTTTTTTGGCGTTTTCTACACTGCCACCGACCGGAATAATGTTCTTCAGTGACGCCACTACTGAATTAACGTTCCACTTAATGTTTTAATCGCCTATTTTGCGTATAAACAGCACTGGTCTGTTCCCATACAAAATGTATGGGAGAGATTTCTTTCGCTTTTATCAGGCGAGCATCGTCCTGTTTCGTTAATATTTCACCATTCAGGGGTAGAAGGCACTAAAAGACACTGATTAAAACACTTTTTGGCCCTTTTCGCAAAGTTTTACACCCGAATTTTCCGCTTTTAACCGGAGCGACACAGAGGCACGTCCGAGCACTGCTATGACAGCTGTCACACACACACAGGGATAACTGGCTTGTGGCCGCCAAGCGTTCATAGCGACGTGGCTTTTTGATCCTTCGATGTCGGCTCTTCCTATCATTGTGAAGCAAAATTCACCAAGCGTAGGATTGTTCACCCTTTCAAGGGAACGTGAGCTGGGTTTAGACCGTCGTGAGACAGGTTAGTTTTACCCTACTGGTGTGTGCTGTTTGCCGCTATCTTAACGGAATTCCTGTGCAGTACGAGAGGAACCACAGGTACGGACCACTGGCTCAATACTAGTTCGACCGGACTTTGGTATGACGCTACGTCCGCTGGATTATGCCTGAACGCCTCTAAGGTCGTATCCAATCCGAGCTGATAGCGCTTCTCAAACCCATTAGGTGATCGGAAGCTAGCGGGCTTAACAACCCTCCGAGATCCGTCGGTGCTGCCCCGCGCACACTGACGTCTCATCCCCGCTATAGCACTAGACTGAGCCGCAACGGGCGGGAGCACGCTGCACGTGGAAGTACCTTACCACAGGGAACCCTGGTGGCTGTGTTTCCGTCGACCGTGGATACAACTAGTTTCGACACCTTCGACCGCCCGCAAACGACGGGACTACAGGCTGGGAGCTGCGAGTTGTAGAGATGCGTTCGCATCGATCCTCTCAGGCGACCCATGCTTGCTGGTGCTCGCGTTCACTTTGGGAATGGAGTGTTCGCGAGAGTGATTGTTGTGTTGTGTGTGTACAGTTGGTGCTTGCGTGCACTCCCATAGTGGAGTGTTCGCGAGCTTAAAACGCTAAGTCCCGATTAATACTCTCCTCGCAACATTATGTGCGTGGCTCCACGCCAAGTGGGATTAGCGGTGCGAAACGCGATTGGTAAAGTCGATGGTGATGTGCGTACCAACAGGCGATTTGTTAAGTCAAATGCGATCTGTGGTGCAACAGGCAATGTGTGTTTATTATCAGGTGTTGTTGGAAGTCAATACGATTTGACTTTCAAAAATTTTTCTAAGTCCCGATTTTTTTTCTCGTCGAGTAACTACAATGCACTATTTCTATCGCAGCGGACTTGTTGTTCATGGCCTTAATGATCGCGAACGAACACGTATTCGCAAAAAAATTTTTGTATGAAAAAGTCACCACTCGGGTACCTCCATACAAAAGTACCAAGTTCGGGTCGAGTGGTCGATGGACGTCGAAGGCGAAAATTTTTCATCATCGAAAATTTTTTCCAAAGTTGAAGCAAATGGGCCCTAGAGTATGAAAAGTGAAACCACGGATCGATTTGAGAAATAAAAATTTTTGTATGAAAAAGTCACCACTCGGGTACCTCCATACAAAAGTACCAAGTTCGGGTCGAGTGGTCGATGGACGTCGAAGGCGAAAATTTTTCATCATCGAAAATTTTTTCCAAAGTTGAAGCAAATGGGCCCTAGAGTATGAAAAGTGAAACCACGGATCGATTTGAGAAATAAAAATTTTTTGTATGGGAGGGCCCCTGCTAGAACATTTTTACCAAGTGCGTCGATTTTGGGTCGCCGACACAAGCTCGGGTCAAAAAAATTTTTTTTCACCGTGACTCAAAACTTCAATATTAGACTTCCCTGAGTATGAAAAGTGAAACGAAAATCATTTTTGAGAAGAAAAAATTTTTGTATGGGAGGGCCCCTGCTAGAACATTTTTCCCAAGTGCGTCGATTTTGGGTCGCCGACACAAGCTCGGGTCAAAAAAATTTTTTTTTCACGGTGACTCAAAACATCAATTTTAGACTCCCCTGAGTATGAAAAGTGAAACGAAAATCATTTTTGAGAAGAAAAAATTTTTGTATGGGAGGGCCCCTGCTAGAACATATTTCCCAAGTGCGTCGATTTTGGGTCGCCGACACAAGCTCGGGTCAAAAAAATTTTTTTTTCACGGTGACTCAAAACATCAATTTTAGACTCCCCTGAGTATGAAAAGTGAAACGAAAATCATTTTTGAGAAGAAAAAATTTTTGTATGGGAGGGCCCCTGCTAGAACATATTTCCCAAGTGCGTCGATTTTGGGTCGCCGACACAAGCTCGGGTCAAAAAAATTTTTTTTTCTCGGTGACTCAAAACATCAATTTTAGACTCCCCTGAGTATGAAAAGTGAAACGAAAATCATTTTTGAGAAGAAAAAATTTTTGTATGGGAGGGCCCCTGCTAGAACATTTTTCCCAAGTGCGTCGATTTTGGGTCGCCGACACAAGCTCGGGTCAAAAAAATTTTTTTTTCTCGGTGACTCAAAACATCAATTTTAGACTCCCCTGAGTATGAAAAGTGAAACGAAAATCATTTTTGAGAAGAAAAAAATTTGTATGGGAGGGCCCCTGCTAGAACATTTTTCCCAAGTAAATTCGATTTTACCCGGTGAGTCAAAAAATTTTGAAAAAAATATTTTGCCAAAATCGTGTTCATTGCCTATTATAAGGGACCAGGTCAGCTCACACGCATTTTTGGAGACCATATGGAAAGTGCGTCTGGGATTGCGGAAATTAAGTTTAGAGTGTTAAATGATGGTTTCGCAATCCCGAAAGGCTCAAAATCCACCCTAAGGTCCCCTGGGTGAAATGTGGTTTCCAAGGTGTGAGCGCTATCGGTGATAGAGTTGGAATGTGATTTCCAGAGCGCAGGGCGACTGGGCTTAGAGCGAAAATCATAGACAAGGGTAAGTATTGGACTGAACGACTCGAAGCAAACGAAAATCATAGACAAGGGTAATGGACTGAACGACTCGAAGCAAACGAAAACCACACACAAGAGTAATGGACTGAACGAATCGAAGCAAACGAAAACCGCAAACAAGGGTAATGGACTGAACGAATCGAAGCAAACGAAAACCACAGACAAGAGTAATGGAGTGAACGAATCGAAGCAAACGAAAACCAAAGACAAGAGTAATAGAGTGAACGAATCGAAGCAAACGAAAACCACAGACAAGAGTAATAGAGTGAACGAATCGAAGCAAACGAAAGTCATGGACAAGAGTACTGAAAATCGGACCAAACCTCTAGAAGCACACGAAAATCATGGACAAGAGTACTCAAAAACACGGACCAAACCTATGGAAGCACACGAAAACCATGAACACAGGGATAACTGAAAACTGACTGTGAACCTATCAGAGCATGTGAAAGCATGGACAAGAGTACTGAAAATCGGACCAAACCTCAAGAAGCACACGAAAATCATGGACAAGAGTACTCAAAAACACGGACCAAACCTATGGAAGCACACGAAAACCATGAACACAGGGATAACTGAAAACTGACTGTGAACCTATCAGAGCATGTGAAAGCATGGACAAGAGTACTGAAAATCGGACCAAACCTCAAGAAGCAAACGAAAATCATGGACAAGAGTACTCAAAAACACGGACCAAACCTATCGAAGCACACGAAAACCATGAACACAGGGATAACTGAGAACGAACCTACCTATCAGAGCATGTGAAAGCATGGACAAGAGTACTGAAAATCGGACCAAACCTCAAGAAGCACACGAAAATCATGGACAAGAGTACTCAAAAACACGGACCAAACCTATCGAAGCACACGAAAACCATGAACACAGGGATAACTGAAAACGAACCGAACCTCTCGTAGCAAACGAAAAACATGGACAAAATTATTCGAAACGAACCGAA
>NW_026453521.1:87500-90000 GCF_943734755.1 Anopheles moucheti
GGAGGGCCCCTGCTAGAACATTTTTACCAAGTGCGTCGATTTTGGGTCGCCGACACAAGCTCGGGTCAAAAAAATTTTTTTTCACCGTGACTCAAAACTTCAATATTAGACTTCCCTGAGTATGAAAAGTGAAACGAAAATCATTTTTGAGAAGAAAAAATTTTTGTATGGGAGGGCCCCTGCTAGAACATATTTCCCAAGTGCGTCGATTTTTGGGTCGCCGACACAAGCTCGGGTCAAAAAAATTTTTTTTTCTCGGTGACTCAAAACATCAATTTTAGACTCCCCTGAGTATGAAAAGTGAAACGAAAATCATTTTTGAGAAGAAAAAATTTTTGTATGGGAGGGCCCCTGCTAGAACATTTTTCCCAAGTGCGTCGATTTTGGGTCGCCGACACAAGCTCGGGTCAAAAAAATTTTTTTTTCTCGGTGACTCAAAACATCAATTTTAGACTCCCCTGAGTATGAAAAGTGAAACGAAAATCATTTTTGAGAAGAAAAAATTTTTGTATGGGAGGGCCCCTGCTAGAACATATTTCCCAAGTGCGTCGATTTTGGGTCGCCGACACAAGCTCGGGTCAAAAAAATTTTTTTTTCACGGTGACTCAAAACATCAATTTTAGACTCCCCTGAGTATGAAAAGTGAAACGAAAATCATTTTTGAGAAGAAAAAATTTTTGTATGGGAGGGCCCCTGCTAGAACATATTTCCCAAGTGCGTCGATTTTGGGTCGCCGACACAAGCTCGGGTCAAAAAAATTTTTTTTTCACGGTGACTCAAAACATCAATTTTAGACTCCCCTGAGTATGAAAAGTGAAACGAAAATCATTTTTGAGAAGAAAAAATTTTTGTATGGGAGGGCCCCTGCTAGAACATTTTTCCCAAGTGCGTCGATTTTGGGTCGCCGACACAAGCTCGGGTCAAAAAAATTTTTTTTTCTCGGTGACTCAAAACATCAATTTTAGACTCCCCTGAGTATGAAAAGTGAAACGAAAATCATTTTTGAGAAGAAAAAATTTTTGTATGGGAGGGCCCCTGCTAGAACATTTTTCCCAAGTGCGTCGATTTTGGGTCGCCGACACAAGCTCGGGTCAAAAAAATTTTTTTTTCACGGTGACTCAAAACATCAATTTTAGACTCCCCTGAGTATGAAAAGTGAAACGAAAATCATTTTTGAGAAGAAAAAATTTTTGTATGGGAGGGCCCCTGCTAGAACATTTTTCCCAAGTGCGTCGATTTTGGGTCGCCGACACAAGCTCGGGTCAAAAAAATTTTTTTTTCACGGTGACTCAAAACATCAATTTTAGACTCCCCTGAGTATGAAAAGTGAAACGAAAATCATTTTTGAGAAGAAAAAATTTTTGTATGGGAGGGCCCCTGCTAGAACATATTTCCCAAGTGCGTCGATTTTGGGTCGCCGACACAAGCTCGGGTCAAAAAAATTTTTTTTTCACGGTGACTCAAAACATCAATTTTAGACTCCCCTGAGTATGAAAAGTGAAACGAAAATCATTTTTGAGAAGAAAAAATTTTTGTATGGGAGGGCCCCTGCTAGAACATATTTCCCAAGTGCGTCGATTTTGGGTCGCCGACACAAGCTCGGGTCAAAAAAATTTTTTTTTCTCGGTGACTCAAAACATCAATTTTAGACTCCCCTGAGTATGAAAAGTGAAACGAAAATCATTTTTGAGAAGAAAAAATTTTTGTATGGGAGGGCCCCTGCTAGAACATTTTTCCCAAGTGCGTCGATTTTGGGTCGCCGACACAAGCTCGGGTCAAAAAAATTTTTTTTTCTCGGTGACTCAAAACATCAATTTTAGACTCCCCTGAGTATGAAAAGTGAAACGAAAATCATTTTTGAGAAGAAAAAAATTTGTATGGGAGGGCCCCTGCTAGAACATTTTTCCCAAGTAAATTCGATTTTACCCGGTGAGTCAAAAAATTTTGAAAAAAATATTTTGCCAAAATCGTGTTCATTGCCTATTATAAGGGACCAGGTCAGCTCACACGCATTTTTGGAGACCATATGGAAAGTGCGTCTGGGATTGCGGAAATTAAGTTTAGAGTGTTAAATGATGGTTTCGCAATCCCGAAAGGCTCAAAATCCACCCTAAGGTCCCCTGGGTGAAATGTGGTTTCCAAGGTGTGAGCGCTATCGGTGATAGAGTTGGAATGTGATTTCCAGAGCGCAGGGCGACTGGGCTTAGAGCGAAAATCATAGACAAGGGTAAGTATTGGACTGAACGACTCGAAGCAAACGAAAATCATAGACAAGGGTAATGGACTGAACGACTCGAAGCAAACGAAAACCACACACAAGAGTAATGGACTGAACGAATCGAAGCAAACGAAAACCGCAAACAAGGGTAATGGACTGAACGAATCGAAGCAAACGAAAACCACAGACAAGAGTAATGGAGTGAACGAATCGAAGCAAACGAAAACCAAAGACAAGAGTAATAGAGTGAACGAATCGAAGCAAACGAAAACCACAGACAAG
>NW_026453521.1:100000-107500 GCF_943734755.1 Anopheles moucheti
CCGCAAACCCGACCGTTTCCACACCGTCCGGCAGTGTCAGCCGCAGTACGCCGTCGTACATTGTATTCCAGAGGGTCGGACCGAGGATCGACCCCTGTGGAACACCCGCCGATAATTTCCGTCGCACTGGCCCCTCGCTTGTTTCGAATATCATCTCCCGCTCAGAGAAATAGCTGCGCAAAATTCTCTGGAGCGCTGCTGGGACGCGCTTCTCTTGGAGAGCCATCGCGATCGCCTTCCAACTGGCCGTGTTGAAGGCATTCCTGACGTCTAACGCTGCCACCATCAGACATCGAGGATCCCGGCCGTTGGTGCGATGGAACGTCCTGGCGTACTGTCCCTTCTCGATGACCCTCTCTATAGCTTGGACCGTAGAGCGTCCACGGCGGAAGCCGTATTGGTCCTGTGATAGGCGAGGTGCGCTCTCATCTTCGAGATGTTCATTGAGGCGGTTCAAAACCAGTCTCTCGAACCCCTTAGGTGCCGCTCCCAGCATCAGCAGTGGACGACTTGACGACGGTTCGCCCGGTGGTTTGCCTGGTTTCGGGATGAGCGCCAGGCGTGCCACTTTCCACGATGCCGGAATCTCGCCGCTCTGCAGGACCTCATTGTAGGCCCGCACGAACGCTTCCGGGTGCTCCCTCATCGCGGTCTTCACTGCCGCATTGGGAATTCCATCGAGGCCCGGCGCCTTTGAGGTGGCCATCCCCTCAGCGATGCAAAGGATCTCCTCACGGGTGACTGGTCGGATGGGCTCTTCGTCCTCGTCGCTTTCCGTCGCAATCGGCGGCCACTCGAACGATGGGTGGGCCGGGAAGAGGGCGTCGATGATCGGCTCCAGCACAGAACGGTCCAGTTCTGGCGGCGCTCGACTGCGCAGCTTGGCCATGACCACTCTGTATCCCAACCCAAACACATCGTCCTCGACTCCGTCGATGAGCTCCTGCATGCAGCGCTCTTTGCTGCGCTGGATCTCCCGCTCCAAAGCCCTACGGTCGTCCAGCAAGCGGGCTGAAGCGGCGATACGGTCGTCGGTCTGCGTTGCTGTGCGTAGCCTGGCCTCAGCAGCTTCGCACGCATCTCGCGCCCTCGCGATTTCCGGGTTCCACCAGTATAACGTCGGAGCCTGCCGGAAATTGGTCTTGTGGATCCTCTCCATCGTTGCGTCGCACGCTTCTGTGAGCCCCCTGATCAGGCCCTCAGGTGTGCTTACATCGTCGAAACGGCCGATCCCAAGCGCCAGCTTAAAACAAGCCTGATTGAATTGGCTTGTTTTGTAGCGTGTTCCCGCGTGCCGCGTCATGCCTGCTGTACCGCCGTGCCCGTTGCAGTGTGGCCGATGCTGGTGTTCACGTCGGCCGCTGGTCGAAGGCAGTTTAGCGCTGAACAGCACATAGCTGTGGTCGCTACCGGAGTACCTACTGCTCACACTCCAACTGCCTGGCTCCGCTACGCAGGGACTCGAGAAGCTCACATCGATGACGCTTTCCCGTGCAACACCGTTGCCCTTGAAAGTGGGTGTGTTCCCTCGGTTGAGCGTCCGAAGTCCGAGGTGCTCAACAACACTCAGCAAGTCCTCACCCTTCGCCGTGGTTCTTGAACTGCCCCACTCCTGGTTCCAGGCGTTAAAGTCCCCAGCCAGAACCATGGGATCCTGCCCCGTGAGCGTGAGCTCAACCGCTTCCAAGTAGTCGCCGAGTTCCGCTTGTCCGATGTTGGGGGAAACATAGCAGCTGGCAAACGTTATCCCGGCTATGGTGGCAACTACCAGCCCAGGCACCGATGAACTCCCCAGTCGTTGGATGGGGTAGCCGCCAGTCGCCACTACCGCTACGCTCTGAGCCTCGTCGACCGCCCACCGCACGCTGTCTCTAGGTGGTTTGTACAGCTCGCACGCTATCACCACCTGCGCTCCGATCTCCCTAGCCGTCTGCAGCATGATGTCCTGCGCTGCACGGCTGCGCCCGAGGTTTATCTGCAAGACCTTCAGACCTTCCGGGTGCAGGACGGGTGTCCTACTCGGTGAGGGCCCTTGCAGATCGCACAGCACACCTCCGCTGTGCAGGCTCGGGCCAGGTGACCCGGTTGGCCGCAGCGGATGCACGCAGCTGTTCGATCCACCTCGCTCCGGCAGCTGGCCCGAAGGTGACCGAATTCCAGGCACCTGAAGCACCGTTGCTCTCGCGACGTCGAAGCCTGTGCCGTCCGCACAAGGCAAGAGGTGTACTTTATCAGTACATGTCGGTCCTTCAACTGCTCCGCCGCCTTCTCCGGAACGCGAACGAACGCCACCTTCGTTCCGTTCCAGGCTTTTCGCAGCTGCACGGCAGACTCCTCCACCGGCGACTGTGCAAGGCTGGCTAGAGCCAGCGCCACGTCCTGCTCCTTCGCTAAAGGGTCAATAGCGTCGACCCGGACCTCCACCATTGGCGTCACCAATCTGGCGGCAGCTGGCTGGTCTCCCCGAGCGCACACCTCCTGCACGCATTTCAGGATCGCAGCCGTATCTGCTCCCTTCTCCACGTCCATTACCAGACGCGAACGCATGGTCCGACGTCCGACCCCCAGCTGGCTGTTGAAACGCTGCAACTCGGGAGCTGCTCGTACCAGCTGGTACACCTCGTCCCAGCTCTGGCCCTCCGCCGGTGCAACCTCGATAGCATCCAGCTTTATTTTCCGTTGACGCTGTTGCGCCTGACCTCCACGTTGCGCACCAGACGTACTGGCCACACCTTGCTGTTGCTGCAGCTGGGCCTGCGGCCGTTGCGGCTGGGGCCGTTGTTGCGGTTGCTGCCGCTGCTGTTGCTGCTGCCGTTGCGGGAGCTGTGGCCACTGTTGCTGCCGCTGTAGATCAGCCGCCTGCTGACGTGGCGGCTTACGGCGCACCACCTCAACCCAGGAGCCGCCATCCGTCGTATGAGGTGGCTTGCTCGTTGCCGCCACCGCGTCCTGCTGTTGTCCACGCTGCTGCGTGGCTCGTTCTGGCTGATGCTGCACAATAGGCTGGTTATGGCCGATGGACTGCGCCACCAGCGTCGTGAGCAGCTCCCGCTCCTTTCGCAGCTCTTCCCGCAGCTGCAGGTTATCGGCGATCAGCCGCTCCTCCCGTTGTCGCGCCTCGAGACGCGCCTCACGCAGGTCCTGCCGAGCCTGCTCGGCCGCCGTTTCAAGCTGTACACGCAGGAGCGACACCTGCTCCTCCAGCTTCTTAACGACCGTGAGAAGCGTCTCGTTGTCCAGCTTTGCTTCGCTAATCATGCGTCGCACCTCGCTCGACGGGGAACCTCCACAGCCAGTCACCAACTTGGCCGCGTACTTGCTGGAGCTAGTGGCTCCGCTCACAGCAACGCCCTCCATTACAGGCGTCAACGGGACAGTGAGCCTCTTGCTCGAGCTCGCTCCTGGTTTGCCTTTGCTGGCAGCACTCGGCTCGTCCACCGAGGTAGTACGTCCCCTCAGAGCCCTATCCATGGCCTTCAGAAGGCCAGCCTGCTTGGTTGGGAATTACTGAATATATATTTGCTTCTTCTGAAACAAAAACAAATATTAATTCCAGCAATAGATGATAAAAACCAATAAGGACTCAAAAAAATTATTTCCAGGTTCGCCTCCTTATCCAGCGTTGAGATCACCGCCTGTCAGTATGCAACCCGCATACACCGACCCGGGTTGCCCGCTGGTACCGACGTTGAAGTCTCCCAAGCGATGCTGGTTGTTGTCTTCACTAGCCGTAATACCGGTACCGACCACCAGGTGACACCACTCGCGAAAGCTCCAGCGGTTCCCAATAGATGGCGCTCTTTGGTGTCTCCGCTAAAGCTAGCTGCCGGTGGTAGACTGCGGACTTGCTCCAGTTCACCGCGGACGTGCTGGATCGCTGTCAGGGGTTCACTGCGAACTTGTTTGACGTCGCTGTCAAGACGCGAACGCGTTCCAAGCCGCACATTCACACGCGCCGACACACCTGACGCCGCTCTGCCGCTATTTTGCACGCACTATTTTATGCACTTCTCGGCTATTTTCTTTGTATTACCGTTTATAAAACCGTTTATCGGTGCCGACACTATGATTCAATAACGCCACTTAATGTTTTTATTCGCCTTTTCTGCGTTTTTTCCGCACTTTACTGCTCCCATACAAAATGTATGGGGAGACTTTCAACGCACTTTCCAGGCGAGCATCGTCCTGTTTCACTGATATAACGCCATAGGCGACTAAAGGGCACAATAATTAGGCACTATAAACACTTTCCCGTCCTTTTTCTGCTGTTTTTGCATGCAATTTTCACTTTTCAAGGGAGCGACACAGAAGCACGTCCTAACACTGCAAATGACAGCTACGCACACAGGGATAACTGGCTTGTGGCCGCCAAGCGTTCATAGCGACGTGGCTTTTTGATCCTTCGATGTCGGCTCTTCCTATCATTGTGAAGCAAAATTCACCAAGCGTAGGATTGTTCACCCTTTCAAGGGAACGTGAGCTGGGTTTAGACCGTCGTGAGACAGGTTAGTTTTACCCTACTGGTGTGTGCTGTTTGCCGCTATCTTAACGGAATTCCTGTGCAGTACGAGAGGAACCACAGGTACGGACCACTGGCTCAATACTAGTTCGACCGGACTTTGGTATGACGCTACGTCCGCTGGATTATGCCTGAACGCCTCTAAGGTCGTATCCAATCCGAGCTGATAGCGCTTCTCAAACCCATTAGGTGATCGGAAGCTAGCGGGCTTAACAACCCTCCGAGATCCGTCGGTGCTGCCCCGCGCACACTGACGTCTCATCCCCGCTATAGCACTAGACTGAGCCGCAACGGGCGGGAGCACGCTGCACGTGGAAGTACCTTACCACAGGGAACCCTGGTGGCTGTGTTTCCGTCGACCGTGGATACAACTAGTTTCGACACCTTCGACCGCCCGCAAACGACGGGACTACAGGCTGGGAGCTGCGAGTTGTAGAGATGCGTTCGCATCGATCCTCTCAGGCGACCCATGCTTGCTGGTGCTCGCGTTCACTTTGGGAATGGAGTGTTCGCGAGAGTGATTGTTGTGTTGTGTGTGTACAGTTGGTGCTTGCGTGCACTCCCATAGTGGAGTGTTCGCGAGCTTAAAACGCTAAGTCCCGATTAATACTCTCCTCGCAACATTATGTGCGTGGCTCCACGCCAAGTGGGATTAGCGGTGCGAAACGCGATTGGTAAAGTCGATGGTGATGTGCGTACCAACAGGCGATTTGTTAAGTCAAATGCGATCTGTGGTGCAACAGGCGATGTGTGTTTATTATCTGGTGCTGTTGGAAGTCAATACGATTTGACTTTCAAAAATTTTTTCTAAGTCCCGATTTTTTTTCTCGTCGAGTAACTACAATGCACTATTTCTATCGCAGCGGACTTGCGGTTCATGGCCTTAATGATCGCGAACGAACACGTATTCGCAAAAAAAATTTTGTATGAAAAAGTCACCACTTGGGTACCTCCATACAAAAGTACCAAGTTCGGGTCGAGTGGTCGATGGACGTCGAAGGTGAAAATTTTTCATCATCGAAAATTTTTTCCAAAGTTGAAGCAATTGGGCCCTAGAGTATGAAAAGTGAAACCACGGATCGATATGAGAAATAAAAATTTTTGTATGAAAAAGTCACTACTCGGGTACCTCCATACAAAAGTACCAAGTTCGGGTCGAGTGGTCGATGGACGTCGAAGGCGAAAATTTTTCATCATCGAAAATTTTTTCCAAAGTTGAAGCAATTGGGCCCTAGAGTATGAAAAGTGAAACCACGGATCGATATGAGAAATAAAAATTTTTGTATGAAAAAGTCACTACTCGGGTACCTCCATACAAAAGTACCAAGTTCGGGTCGAGTGGTCGATGGACGTCGAAGGCGAAAATTTTTCATCATCGAAAATTTTTTCCAAAGTTGAAGCAAATGGGCCCTAGAGTATGAAAAGTGAAACCACGGATCGATTTGAGAAATTAAAATTTTTTGTATGGGAGGGCCCCTGCTAGAACATTTTTCCCAAGTGCGACCATTTTACCCAGTGAGTCAAAAAAAAATTTTTTTCACGGTGACTCAAAACTTCAATATTAGACTTCCCTGAGTATGAAAAGTGAAACGAAAATCATTTTTGAAAAGAAAAAAATTTTGTATGGAAGGGCCCCTGCTAGAACATTTTTACCAAGTGCGACCATTTTACCCGGTGAGTCAAAAAAAAATTTTTGTATGGGAGGGCCCCTGCTAGAACATTTTTCCCAAGTGCGTCGATTTTGGGTCGCCGACACAAGCTCGGGTCAAAAAAAATTTTTTTTTCACGGTGACTCAAAACATCAATTTTAGACTCCCCTGAGTATGAAAAGTGAAACGAAAATCATTTTTGAGAAGAAAAAATTTTTGTATGGGAGGGCCCCTGCTAGAACATATTTCCCAAGTGCGTCGATTTTTGGGTCGCCGACACAAGCTCGGGTCAAAAAAATTTTTTTTTCTCGGTGACTCAAAACATCAATTTTAGACTCCCCTGAGTATGAAAAGTGAAACGAAAATCATTTTTGAGAAGAAAAAATTTTTGTATGGGAGGGCCCCTGCTAGAACATATTTCCCAAGTGCGTCGATTTTTGGGTCGCCGACACAAGCTCGGGTCAAAAAAATTTTTTTTTCTCGGTGACTCAAAACATCAATTTTAGACTCCCCTGAGTATGAAAAGTGAAACGAAAATCATTTTTGAGAAGAAAAAATTTTTGTATGGGAGGGCCCCTGCTAGAACATTTTTCCCAAGTGCGTCGATTTTGGGTCGCCGACACAAGCTCGGGTCAAAAAAATTTTTTTTTCTCGGTGACTCAAAACATCAATTTTAGACTCCCCTGAGTATGAAAAGTGAAACGAAAATCATTTTTGAGAAGAAAAAATTTTTGTATGGGAGGGCCCCTGCTAGAACATTTTTCCCAAGTGCGTCGATTTTGGGTCGCCGACACAAGCTCGGGTCAAAAAAATTTTTTTTTCACGGTGACTCAAAACATCAATTTTAGACTCCCCTGAGTATGAAAAGTGAAACGAAAATCATTTTTGAGAAGAAAAAAATTTGTATGGGAGGGCCCCTGCTAGAACATTTTTCCCAAGTAAATTCGATTTTACCCGGTGAGTCAAAAAATTTTGAAAAAAATATTTTGCCAAAATCGTGTTCATTGCCTATTATAAGGGACCAGGTCAGCTCACACGCATTTTTGGAGACCATATGGAAAGTGCGTCTGGGATTGCGGAAATTAAGTTTAGAGTGTTAAATGATGGTTTCGCAATCCCGAAAGGCTCAAAATCCACCCTAAGGTCCCCTGGGTGAAATGTGGTTTCCAAGGTGTGAGCGCTATCGGTGATAGAGTTGGAATGTGATTTCCAGAGCGCAGGGCGACTGGGCTTAGAGCGAAAATCATAGACAAGGGTAAGTATTGGACTGAACGACTCGAAGCAAACGAAAATCATAGACAAGGGTAATGGACTGAACGACTCGAAGCAAAC
>NW_026453521.1:117500-120000 GCF_943734755.1 Anopheles moucheti
GAGGGCCCCTGCTAGAACATTTTTCCCAAGTGCGTCGATTTTGGGTCGCCGACACAAGCTCGGGTCAAAAAAATTTTTTTTTCTCGGTGACTCAAAACATCAATTTTAGACTCCCCTGAGTATGAAAAGTGAAACGAAAATCATTTTTGAGAAGAAAAAATTTTTGTATGGGAGGGCCCCTGCTAGAACATTTTTCCCAAGTGCGTCGATTTTGGGTCGCCGACACAAGCTCGGGTCAAAAAAATTTTTTTTTCTCGGTGACTCAAAACATCAATTTTAGACTCCCCTGAGTATGAAAAGTGAAACGAAAATCATTTTTGAGAAGAAAAAATTTTTGTATGGGAGGGCCCCTGCTAGAACATATTTCCCAAGTGCGTCGATTTTGGGTCGCCGACACAAGCTCGGGTCAAAAAAATTTTTTTTTCACGGTGACTCAAAACATCAATTTTAGACTCCCCTGAGTATGAAAAGTGAAACGAAAATCATTTTTGAGAAGAAAAAATTTTTGTATGGGAGGGCCCCTGCTAGAACATATTTCCCAAGTGCGTCGATTTTGGGTCGCCGACACAAGCTCGGGTCAAAAAAATTTTTTTTTCACGGTGACTCAAAACATCAATTCTAGACTCCCCTGAGTATGAAAAGTGAAACGAAAATCATTTTTGAGAAGAAAAAATTTTTGTATGGGAGGGCCCCTGCTAGAACATTTTTCCCAAGTGCGTCGATTTTGGGTCGCCGACACAAGCTCGGGTCAAAAAAATTTTTTTTTCACGGTGACTCAAAACATCAATTTTAGACTCCCCTGAGTATGAAAAGTGAAACGAAAATCATTTTTGAGAAGAAAAAATTTTTGTATGGGAGGGCCCCTGCTAGAACATATTTCCCAAGTGCGTCGATTTTGGGTCGCCGACACAAGCTCGGGTCAAAAAAATTTTTTTTTCACGGTGACTCAAAACATCAATTTTAGACTCCCCTGAGTATGAAAAGTGAAACGAAAATCATTTTTGAGAAGAAAAAATTTTTGTATGGGAGGGCCCCTGCTAGAACATTTTTCCCAAGTGCGTCGATTTTGGGTCGCCGACACAAGCTCGGGTCAAAAAAATTTTTTTTTCTCGGTGACTCAAAACATCAATTTTAGACTCCCCTGAGTATGAAAAGTGAAACGAAAATCATTTTTGAGAAGAAAAAATTTTTGTATGGGAGGGCCCCTGCTAGAACATTTTTCCCAAGTGCGTCGATTTTGGGTCGCCGACACAAGCTCGGGTCAAAAAAATTTTTTTTTCACGGTGACTCAAAACATCAATTTTAGACTCCCCTGAGTATGAAAAGTGAAACGAAAATCATTTTTGAGAAGAAAAAATTTTTGTATGGGAGGGCCCCTGCTAGAACATTTTTCCCAAGTGCGTCGATTTTGGGTCGCCGACACAAGCTCGGGTCAAAAAAATTTTTTTTTCACGGTGACTCAAAACATCAATTTTAGACTCCCCTGAGTATGAAAAGTGAAACGAAAATCATTTTTGAGAAGAAAAAAATTTGTATGGGAGGGCCCCTGCTAGAACATTTTTCCCAAGTAAATTCGATTTTACCCGGTGAGTCAAAAAATTTTGAAAAAAATATTTTGCCAAAATCGTGTTCATTGCCTATTATAAGGGACCAGGTCAGCTCACACGCATTTTTGGAGACCATATGGAAAGTGCGTCTGGGATTGCGGAAATTAAGTTTAGAGTGTTAAATGATGGTTTCGCAATCCCGAAAGGCTCAAAATCCACCCTAAGGTTCCCCGGGTGAAATGTGGTTTCCAAGGTGTGAGCACTATCGGTGATAGAGTTGGAATGTGATTTCCAGAGCGCAGGGCGACTGGGCTAGAGCGAAAATCATAGACAAAGGTAAGTATTGGACTGAACGACTCGAAGCAAACGAAAATCATAGACAAGGGTAATGGACTGAACGACTCGAAGCAAACGAAAATCACATACAAGAGTAATGGACTGAACGAATCGAAGCAAACGAAAACCGCAAACAAGGGTAATGGACTGAACGAATCGAAGCAAACGAAAACCACAGACAAGAGTAATGGAGTGAACGAATCGAAGCAAACGAAAACCACAGACAAGAGTAATGGAGTGAACGAATCGAAGCAAACGAAAACCAAAGACAAGAGTAATAGAGTGAACGAATCGAAGCAAACGAAAACCACAGACAAGAGTAATAGAGTGAACGAATCGAAGCAAACGAAAGTCATGGACAAGAGTACTGAAAATCGGACCAAACCTCTAGAAGCACACGAAAATCATGGACAAGAGTACTCAAAAACACGGACCAAACCTATGGAAGCACACGAAAACCATGAACACAGGGATAACTGAAAACTGACTGTGAACCTATCAGAGCATGTGAAAGCATGGACAAGAGTACTGAAAATCGGACCAAACCTCAAGAAGCACACGAAAATCATGGACAAGAGTACTCAAAAACACGGACCAAACCTATGGAAGCACACGAA
>NW_026453521.1:130000-132500 GCF_943734755.1 Anopheles moucheti
AGAAAAAATTTTTGTATGGGAGGGCCCCTGCTAGAACATATTTCCCAAGTGCGTCGATTTTGGGTCGCCGACACAAGCTCGGGTCAAAAAAATTTTTTTTTCACGGTGACTCAAAACATCAATTTTAGACTCCCCTGAGTATGAAAAGTGAAACGAAAATCATTTTTGAGAAGAAAAAATTTTTGTATGGGAGGGCCCCTGCTAGAACATATTTCCCAAGTGCGTCGATTTTGGGTCGCCGACACAAGCTCGGGTCAAAAAAATTTTTTTTTCACGGTGACTCAAAACATCAATTTTAGACTCCCCTGAGTATGAAAAGTGAAACGAAAATCATTTTTGAGAAGAAAAAATTTTTGTATGGGAGGGCCCCTGCTAGAACATTTTTCCCAAGTGCGTCGATTTTGGGTCGCCGACACAAGCTCGGGTCAAAAAAATTTTTTTTTCTCGGTGACTCAAAACATCAATTTTAGACTCCCCTGAGTATGAAAAGTGAAACGAAAATCATTTTTGAGAAGAAAAAATTTTTGTATGGGAGGGCCCCTGCTAGAACATTTTTCCCAAGTGCGTCGATTTTGGGTCGCCGACACAAGCTCGGGTCAAAAAAATTTTTTTTTCACGGTGACTCAAAACATCAATTTTAGACTCCCCTGAGTATGAAAAGTGAAACGAAAATCATTTTTGAGAAGAAAAAATTTTTGTATGGGAGGGCCCCTGCTAGAACATTTTTCCCAAGTGCGTCGATTTTGGGTCGCCGACACAAGCTCGGGTCAAAAAAATTTTTTTTTCACGGTGACTCAAAACATCAATTTTAGACTCCCCTGAGTATGAAAAGTGAAACGAAAATCATTTTTGAGAAGAAAAAAATTTGTATGGGAGGGCCCCTGCTAGAACATTTTTCCCAAGTAAATTCGATTTTACCCGGTGAGTCAAAAAATTTTGAAAAAAATATTTTGCCAAAATCGTGTTCATTGCCTATTATAAGGGACCAGGTCAGCTCACACGCATTTTTGGAGACCATATGGAAAGTGCGTCTGGGATTGCGGAAATTAAGTTTAGAGTGTTAAATGATGGTTTCGCAATCCCGAAAGGCTCAAAATCCACCCTAAGGTTCCCCGGGTGAAATGTGGTTTCCAAGGTGTGAGCACTATCGGTGATAGAGTTGGAATGTGATTTCCAGAGCGCAGGGCGACTGGGCTAGAGCGAAAATCATAGACAAAGGTAAGTATTGGACTGAACGACTCGAAGCAAACGAAAATCATAGACAAGGGTAATGGACTGAACGACTCGAAGCAAACGAAAATCACATACAAGAGTAATGGACTGAACGAATCGAAGCAAACGAAAACCGCAAACAAGGGTAATGGACTGAACGAATCGAAGCAAACGAAAACCACAGACAAGAGTAATGGAGTGAACGAATCGAAGCAAACGAAAACCACAGACAAGAGTAATGGAGTGAACGAATCGAAGCAAACGAAAACCAAAGACAAGAGTAATAGAGTGAACGAATCGAAGCAAACGAAAACCACAGACAAGAGTAATAGAGTGAACGAATCGAAGCAAACGAAAGTCATGGACAAGAGTACTGAAAATCGGACCAAACCTCTAGAAGCACACGAAAATCATGGACAAGAGTACTCAAAAACACGGACCAAACCTATGGAAGCACACGAAAACCATGAACACAGGGATAACTGAAAACTGACTGTGAACCTATCAGAGCATGTGAAAGCATGGACAAGAGTACTGAAAATCGGACCAAACCTCAAGAAGCACACGAAAATCATGGACAAGAGTACTCAAAAACACGGACCAAACCTATGGAAGCACACGAAAACCATGAACACAGGGATAACTGAAAACTGACTGTGAACCTATCAGAGCATGTGAAAGCATGGACAAGAGTACTGAAAATCGGACCAAACCTCTAGAAGCAAACGAAAATCATGGACAAGAGTACTCAAAAACACGGACCAAACCTATCGAAGCACACGAAAACCATGAACACAGGGATAACTGAGAACGAACCTACCTATCAGAGCATGTGAAAGCATGGACAAGAGTACTGAAAATCGGACCAAACCTCAAGAAGCACACGAAAATCATGGACAAGAGTACTCAAAAACACGGACCAAACCTATCGAAGCACACGAAAACCATGAACACAGGGATAACTGAAAACGAACCGAACCTCTCGTAGCAAACGAAAAACATGGACAAAATTATTCGAAACGAACCGAAGCTCGATGCGAAAAACATGGAAAAGCAAGCCCGTAAGTCGCACTATCAAGCCCATAAGTCGCACTATCAAGCCCATAAGTCGCACTATCAAGCCCGTTAGTCGCACTATCAAGCCCATAGGTCGCACTATCAAGCCCGTTGGTCGCACTATCAAAGCCCGTTAGTCGCACTATCAGGCCCATAAGTCGCACTATCAGGCCCGTAAGTCGCACCAAAAAGCCCGTAAATTGCCCTATCAAGCCCGTTAGTCGCACTATCA
>NW_026453521.1:165000-170000 GCF_943734755.1 Anopheles moucheti
CGGCGCACCACCTCGGCCCAGGAGCCGCCTTCCTGGTCCGGAGACGGCACCACCGTAGCCGTCACCGCACCCACTGCCTGCTGCTGCTGCTGCTGATGTTGTTGCAGCTGCGACTGCGCAGCCACCAACTGCGTCAAGAGCCCGGAGACCATCTCCCGCTCCTTTCGATTCTCATCGCGCAGGTACTGGACCTCATGGCGATGACTCTCTTGCAGCTCCGCTAAATCCTTGCGGAACTGCTCCGCTTGCTCCGTCATTTGTTCTCTGAGGAGGGCCAGTTGGTCCTCCAAGCGCTCGATGAGCTTTTCCATTGACACTACCGACGCTGCTGCTACGGCTGTGCCAACTCCACTCGCTCGGCCAACACCACTCGTGGCTGTGGCCTTTCCTTCCGTAACTCGACTAAGCATCACCACCGGTTTCGAACTCACCGGTGGCCGGCTCTCGGTCGATCCCGACCGTGACCGCAGGATCCGACTACTGTACGACATCGCCAGTCCAAAGGAGTCCGCGCTTTACGCTGGATTTACTCCCCCTCCACGGGGGGACGCCAGCAGCGGACCGCCACGATGATCGCCCAAGAACAAACAAAAACTCCAACAAATTTTATTAAATAAATAAATATGTTTCAAAAAATTTGTTTTCGGGTTCGCTGTCTGCCGTCCTGCTTAAGTCTCCGCTGCGTTGCGTTCGCGCCTAAATGTATACCGTCCGCATACACTGCCTCGGGAGCTTTCGTCGCTACGCGCTTCTCCACCTCGCGGATAGGTGGCGCTGTGGAGCAGAAGCTCTGAGCTGTCACAACGCGTCGCTCGAGCGCACACCCACACGCGACGATCCACCTGACGCCGCTCTGCCGCTATTTTTACACGCACTTATTTTATAGTTTTTTGGCGTTTTCTACACTGCCACCGACCGGAATAATGTTCTTCAGTGACGCCACTACTGAATTAACGTTCCACTTAATGTTTTAATCGCCTATTTTGCGTATAAACAGCACTGGTCTGTTCCCATACAAAATGTATGGGAGAGATTTCTTTCGCTTTTATCAGGCGAGCATCGTCCTGTTTCGTTAATATTTCACCATTCAGGGGTAGAAGGCACTAAAAGACACTGATTAAAACACTTTTTGGCCCTTTTCGCAAAGTTTTACACCCGAATTTTCCGCTTTTAACCGGAGCGACACAGAGGCACGTCCGAGCACTGCTATGACAGCTGTCACACACAGGGATAACTGGCTTGTGGCCGCCAAGCGTTCATAGCGACGTGGCTTTTTGATCCTTCGATGTCGGCTCTTCCTATCATTGTGAAGCAAAATTCACCAAGCGTAGGATTGTTCACCCTTTCAAGGGAACGTGAGCTGGGTTTAGACCGTCGTGAGACAGGTTAGTTTTACCCTACTGGTGTGTGCTGTTTGCCGCTATCTTAACGGAATTCCTGTGCAGTACGAGAGGAACCACAGGTACGGACCACTGGCTCAATACTAGTTCGACCGGACTTTGGTATGACGCTACGTCCGCTGGATTATGCCTGAACGCCTCTAAGGTCGTATCCAATCCGAGCTGATAGCGCTTCTCAAACCCATTAGGTGATCGGAAGCTAGCGGGCTTAACAACCCTCCGAGATCCGTCGGTGCTGCCCCGCGCACACTGACGTCTCATCCCCGCTATAGCACTAGACTGAGCCGCAACGGGCGGGAGCACGCTGCACGTGGAAGTACCTTACCACAGGGAACCCTGGTGGCTGTGTTTCCGTCGACCGTGGATACAACTAGTTTCGACACCTTCGACCGCCCGCAAACGACGGGACTACAGGCTGGGAGCTGCGAGTTGTAGAGATGCGTTCGCATCGATCCTCTCAGGCGACCCATGCTTGCTGGTGCTCGCGTTCACTTTGGGAATGGAGTGTTCGCGAGAGTGATTGTTGTGTTGTGTGTGTACAGTTGGTGCTTGCGTGCACTCCCATAGTGGAGTGTTCGCGAGCTTAAAACGCTAAGTCCCGATTAATACTCTCCTCGCAACATTATGTGCGTGGCTCCACGCCAAGTGGGATTAGCGGTGCGAAACGCGATTGGTAAAGTCGATGGTGATGTGCGTACCAACAGGCGATTTGTTAAGTCAAATGCGATCTGTGGTGCAACAGGCGATGTGTGTTTATTATCTGGTGCTGTTGGAAGTCAATACGATTTGACTTTCAAAAATTTTTTCTAAGTCCCGATTTTTTTTCTCGTCGAGTAACTACAATGCACTATTTCTATCGCAGCGGACTTGCGGTTCATGGCCTAAATGATCGCGAACGAACACGTATTCGCAAAAAAATTTTTGTATGAAAAAGTCACCACTCGGGTACCTCCATACAAAAGTACCAAGTTCGGGTCGAGTGGTCGATGGACGTCGAAGGTGAAAATTTTTCATCATCGAAAATGTTTTCCAAAGTTGAAGCAAATGGGCCCTAGAGTATGAAAAGTGAAACCACGGATCGATTTGAGAAATAAAAATTTTTGTATGAAAAAGTCACCACTCGGGTACCTCCATACAAAAGTACCAAGTTCAGGTCGAGTGGTCGATGGACGTCGAAGGTGAAAATTTTTCATCATCGAAAACTTTTTCCAAAGTTGAAGCAAATGGGCCCTAGAGTATGAAAAGTGAAACCACGGATCGATTTGAGAAATAAAAATTTTTGTATGAAAAAGTCACCACTCGGGTACCTCCATACAAAAGTACCAAGTTCAGGTCGAGTGGTCGATGGACGTCGAAGGTGAAAATTTTTCATCATCGAAAACTTTTTCCAAAGTTGAAGCAAATGGGCCCTAGAGTATGAAAAGTGAAACCACGGATCGATTTGAGAAATAAAAATTTTTGTATGAAAAAGTCACCACTCGGGTACCTCCATACAAAAGTACCAAGTTCGGGTCGAGTGGTCGATGGACGTCGAAGGCGAAAATTTTTCATCATCGAAAATTTTTTCCAAAGTTGAAGCAAATGGGCCCTAGAGTATGAAAAGTGAAACCACGGATCGATTTGAGAAATAAAAATTTTTGTATGAAAAAGTCACCACTCGGGTACCTCCATACAAAAGTACCAAGTTCGGGTCGAGTGGTCGATGGACGTCGAAGGTGAAAATTTTTCATCATCGAAAATTTTTTCCAAAGTTGAAGCAAATGGGCCCTAGAGTATGAAAAGTGAAACCACGGATCGATTTGAGAAATAAAAATTTTTTGTATGGGAGGGCCCCTGCTAGAACATTTTTACCAAGTGCGACCATTTTACCCGGTGAGTCAAAAAAAAATTTTTTTCACGGTGACTCAAAACTTCAATATTAGACTCCCCTGAGTATGAAAAGTGAAACGAAAATCATTTTTGAGAAGAAAAAATTTTTGTATGGGAGGGCCCCTGCTAGAACATTTTTCCCAAGTGCGTCGATTTTGGGTCGCCGACACAAGCTCGGGTCAAAAAAATTTTTTTTTCTCGGTGACTCAAAACATCAATTTTAGACTCCCCTGAGTATGAAAAGTGAAACGAAAATCATTTTTGAGAAGAAAAAATTTTTGTATGGGAGGGCCCCTGCTAGAACATTTTTCCCAAGTGCGTCGATTTTGGGTCGCCGACACAAGCTCGGGTCAAAAAAATTTTTTTTTCTCGGTGACTCAAAACATCAATTTTAGACTCCCCTGAGTATGAAAAGTGAAACGAAAATCATTTTTGAGAAGAAAAAATTTTTGTATGGGAGGGCCCCTGCTAGAACATATTTCCCAAGTGCGTCGATTTTGGGTCGCCGACACAAGCTCGGGTCAAAAAAATTTTTTTTTCACGGTGACTCAAAACATCAATTTTAGACTCCCCTGAGTATGAAAAGTGAAACGAAAATCATTTTTGAGAAGAAAAAATTTTTGTATGGGAGGGCCCCTGCTAGAACATTTTTCCCAAGTGCGTCGATTTTGGGTCACCGACACAAGCTCGGGTCAAAAAAATTTTTTTTTCACGGTGACTCAAAACATCAATTTTAGACTCCCCTGAGTATGAAAAGTGAAACGAAAATCATTTTTGAGAAGAAAAAAATTTGTATGGGAGGGCCCCTGCTAGAACATTTTTCCCAAGTAAATTCGATTTTACCCGGTGAGTCAAAAAATTTTGAAAAAAATATTTTGCCAAAATCGTGTTCATTGCCTATTATAAGGGACCAGGTCAGCTCACACGCATTTTTGGAGACCATATGGAAAGTGCGTCTGGGATTGCGGAAATTAAGTTTAGAGTGTTAAATGATGGTTTCGCAATCCCGAAAGGCTCAAAATCCACCCTAAGGTCCCCTGGGTGAAATGTGGTTTCCAAGGTGTGAGCGCTATCGGTGATAGAGTTGGAATGTGATTTCCAGAGCGCAGGGCGACTGGGCTTAGAGCGAAAATCATAGACAAGGGTAAGTATTGGACTGAACGACTCGAAGCAAACGAAAATCATAGACAAGGGTAATGGACTGAACGACTCGAAGCAAACGAAAACCACACACAAGAGTAATGGACTGAACGAATCGAAGCAAACGAAAACCACACACAAGAGTAATGGACTGAACGAATCGAAGCAAACGAAAATCACATACAAGAGTAATGGACTGAACGAATCGAAGCAAACGAAAAACCACAGACAAGAGTAATGGAGTGAACGAATCGAAGCAAACGAAAACCAAAGACAAGAGTAATAGAGTGAACGAATCGAAGCACACGAAAACCAGGAACACAGGGATAACTGAGAACGAACCTACCTATCAGAGCATGTGAAAGCATGGACAAGAGTACTGAAAATCGGACCAAACCTCTAGAAGCACACGAAAATCATGGACAAGAGTACTCAAAAACACGGACCAAACCTGTGGAAGCACACGAAAACCATGAACACAGGGATAACTGAGAACGAACCTACCTATCAGAGCATGTGAAAGCATGGACAAGAGTACTGAAAATCGGACCAAACCTCTAGAAGCACACGAAAATCATGGACAAGAGTACT
>NW_026453521.1:180000-187500 GCF_943734755.1 Anopheles moucheti
CCAGCGCTGCCACCGCCAGACAGCGAGGGTCCCGCTGGTTGGTACGATGGAATGTCCTCGCGTGCTGCCCCCGCTCGACTACTCGTTCGATGGCCTGGATGGTTGACCGGCCTCGCCGGAACCCGTGCTGATTTGGCGACAGACGAGGCGCGTCGCTGTCCTCCAAGTGGTCGTTCAGCCGATCTAGGATCAGCCGTTCGAACCCCTTGGCGACTGCTCCCAGCATGAGCAGCGGGCGGTATGACGACGGATCGCCCGGCTGCTTTCCCGGCTTCGCGATCAGCACGAGACGAGCCTCCTTCCACTCCGCAGGAAACTCGCCCTGTTCGAGCAGCTGGTTGTAGACTTTCGCGAACACCTCCGGATGCTTCCTCATCGCCGCCTTCACTGCAGCGTTGGGTATGCCGTCCAACCCTGGCGCCTTCGAGGGAGCCATCCGCTCGGCCAGCGACAGGATCTCCGCGACCGTGACCGGCCTCAGAGCCTCGTGTGAGGCAGCACACGCTTCGATGTCTGGCCACTCAAATGCTGGATGCTCCGGAAACAGCGCGTCGACGATCGGGTCGAGTACGGCTCGGTCCGTTTCCGGTGGCGCCCTGCTGCGCAGTTTCGCCCGCACCACTTTGTACCCGAGTCCGAACACCTCGGCTTCCACGCAGTCGATCAGCTCCTGGAGGCTTCTGTCTTTGCTGCTCTTTATTTCGGCCTTCAGCAGCCGGCGGCGATCCTGCAGCCTGGCAGACGTCGCTGCGCGCTCCGACGGTTGGGCTCGACAATGGGCGGCCTCCGCTGCTTCGCACTCCTCCCTCAGACGCTCGATCTCCGGAGACCACCAGTACATCTGGGGCTTGCGGTGGAAAGTGGCCCCATGCACTCTCTCCATGGTCTCATCGCACGCCTGGGTGAGTCCGCCGATCAGCCCCTCCGGTGTATCGACCTGTTCGAAGTGGCCGTGTGTGAGGGCGATGTCGAAGCACCTCCTGTCGAATTGCGCAGTCTTCCACCGGGTCCCGGCGTGTCTGGCTGTCCCATCGCTGGCTGCTGTCCGGCTTCGCTGCTGCTGGCCTCGTCGCGTGGAACGTTGACCCGGAACGTCCACCTGAAACTCAACGTAGGCGTGATCGCTACCGGAGAATCGGCTCAGCACTCGCCATGTGCCCGGCCTCGCGATGGATGGACTAGCGAATGTAACGTCGATCACGCTTTCTCGCGCCGCCCCGTTGCCCTTGAACGTGGGCACGTTGCCACGGTTGAGCGTCTGCAGCGACAGCTGCTCCACCACACTCAGGAGATCCTGCCCCTTCTGGGTAGTGCGCGCGCTCCCCCATTCCTCGTTCCACGCATTAAAGTCGCCGGCCAGGACGGATGTTGTGTGTCCGACAAGCGACATTTCCACCGCACCGAGGAAGCTCTCGAATTCCGCGGGACCGCTGCTGGGGGACACGTAACAGCTGGCAAACGTGACTCCTGCTATGGTGGCCACCACTAGTCCCGGGGCGACGCTCCCCCACAAACGCTGAATTGGATAGGCGCCCGTTGCGATGATCGCCACGCCCTGCTCCACATCAACGGCCCACCGCGGGTCGTCGCGAGGCGGCCGATACAGCTCGCAGGCGAGCACCACCTGAACCTCGAGCTCGCGAGCCGTCTGCAACATCAGGTCTTGTGCTGCCTGACATCGCCCGAGGTTCACCTGCAGCACTCTCAGCGCCGGCACGTCGGGTGTCCCACCCGATGCGGTCCCCCGCAGGCGGCACAGCAGACCTCCGCCGTGCAGCTCTTCGCCTGATGGTCCGGCTTCCCGCAGCGAATGCAGCAAGCCGAGCGATCCGTCTCGCTCTTGCACGCCGCCCGGATGTGCCCCGTCTCCAGGCACCTGAAGCAGCGTTGCTGACGCGCCTGCAGTTGCGTCACTTGCTCGATCAGGCAAGACGTGAACTTGATCTTCACGTGCTCGCCCACCAGCTTCTCCGCTACCTTGACCGGTACCCGTACCATCGCCACCTTCGTGCTGTCCCACGCAGGTCGCAGACGAACCGAGGTCTCCTCCACGGTGATATGGCACAGATTGGACAGTGCCATCGCCACATCGGCCTCCTTCGCTAAAGGGTCGATCGCCAGGATTTTTATTTCCGCAGTAGGCGTCACCAGCCGAGCTGAGGCCGACAGTTCCGCCTTTTCGCAGACCTCTTTGATGGTCTGCAGAACTCCTGCAGCGTCCGCGCCTTCATTAAGCTCCATCACCAACCTGGAGCGTGTGGTGCGTCGTCCTACACCTAGGGCCTCCTGGTGCTTCTCCATTTCTGGAGCCGCTCGCACCGCCTGGTATACCTCCAGCCAGGTTTGCCCCTCGCCTGGGGCGATTTCTACTGCGTCCGGCTTCGCTTTACGCTGCCGCTGGCGCTGTCCTCCCCGTTGTGCTGCAGGCTGGCTGCGCCGAGCCTGTTGTCCCTGCTGTTGCTGGGGCTGCTGTCTTGATGGCCCAGCGAACGCCTGTCGCTGAACCTCCGCCCGTCGTTGCGGTAGTTCCGGCCACTGCTGCTGCTGTTGCTGCTGCTGCTGCTGCTGCTGTCGGCTCGTTGTTTGGCGTGCTGGTTTGCGACGCACCACCTCAGACCAAGAGCCGCCTTCCTGGTCCGGAAGTGGAGCTGCCGTTGCCATCGCCGCTCCTTGCTGGTGCTGCTGCTGCCTCCACTGCTGCTGCTGCTGCTGCTGCTGCTGCTGCTGCTGCTGCTGCTGCTGGTGCTGCTGCTGCTGCTGTTGCTGCTGCTGCTGTTGCTGCTGCTGCCGCCCTGAACGCTGGCCACCCCCGTAGCCTAGCGTCTGCGCCAGCAGTTCTTGGAAGCTGGCGCGCTCCTCCTTCAGCTCGTGGCGCAGACGCTCGTTTTCCTCACGAGCCACCGTCTCACGCATGCGGGCTTCCTCCCTGACCAGCTTCGTCTCCTGCCTGGCCTGTTCTGCCATCGCCTCCATCTGCTGCCGGAGCATCGTTATCTCCTGCTGCAGACCGGCGATCGTTGCACGCAGCTGTTCATTGGACAGCGACGAATCGTTCAGGAGCTGTCGGAGCTCCGCCATGTCCGAGATTCCCTGCTTCGTTGCCGTCGCCGAGACTCGCGTAAGCATAACTTTCGGCTCAACAGCCGAGAGGGACCGCCCCGCCCTTTCGTCGGTGGACTCCGACCTGAGTCGCGTGGTGCGAGTTGTCGCCATAACTGACGCCCCACTTCAACTCTCCCTTGCGGGAGGACGCTAATAGCGGGCCACGGAGAGGTTTTTCCGGCCTGGTGAGGTGGGGGAAGATGATAGGAGGACGAATGGGTGCGCGTTGAACTCGCCTCGTCGAGCCGCTTCTTTTGATACCGCACTTTGTGGGGTGGCGATAAAATTTTCCGCGGAAAATCGCCAAAAACCGCTTCCTGGGTGGTTTTTCCGCTCTAGGGGGGTGGGAGTGGGTGGTATGGTGGTGGGGGGGTATTTTCCCGACTCCTCTCTTGAAAACTCGTCGTTTGATACCCCGCACGACGGTATCAGGGCGAAAATTTTCTTCTTCGGAAAAACGCTTTTCCGCCCGTATCTTTCTGGATGTTGCGAAAATCGCTTTTCCGGCGATGGTTTTCGATGTGAAAATTCACCCCGCAACTTTCTTCCAAACACCCGGGAGCTCTACCTCCGCTCCTTGGCCGGGAAAATCGCCAAAAACCGCTTCCTGGGTGGTTTTTCCGCCCTAGGGGGGTGGGAGTGGGTGGTATGGTGGTGGGGGGGTTTTTTCCCGACTCCTCTCTTGAAAACTCGTCGTTTGATACCCCGCACGACGGTATCAGGGCGAAAATTTTCTTCTTCGGAAAAACGCTTTTCCGCCCGTATCTTTCTGGATGTTGCGAAAATCGCTTTTCCGGCGATGGTTTTCGATGTGAAAATTCACCCCGCAACTTTCTTCCAAACACCCGGGAGCTCTACCTCCGCTCCTTGGCCGGGAAAATCGCGGAAAACCACTTTTCGCGGGGGTTTTCCGGGGCTGGGTGGCGGGTGGGTGGTGCTAGGGGGGGGAAACCGCGTTTCCCCCACTCCTCTTTCCGAGACGCGTCGTTAGACACCCCACACGATGGTATTGGGCCGAAAATGTCACACACACACAAATCTCACACACACGTAAAGAGCGGTGAAATTTCGTCCGGGAGTGCCCCTCCGGGAGCGCTAGCGCTCCAGCAGGGGGGTGATTCGTCCGGAAGTTTTTTTCCTCGCTCTTTTTCACACACACGCCGCCATTTTCGACGAGCACGTGGTTTTCTTTGTCCGCGAATAACTCACTGAGTTTTTGTCCGATTTCCACGAAATTTTCAACACTTATTCTTTACCGCAAAGCGCAACTTTTAAAACACCTTCCAGCCGAATCGGTTCGCAATGTTCGGAGTTATACAGGTGTGAAATTTCACCACAAAAACACCTGCCGTTCCGCGAACTCCATCAATTCGGCCAATGTTTCTTCACCAAAAGGTGTGGCCTGGTGAGGCCCACAAAGTGTCACTATCACTTTTTCGATAACTTCACTCTTTCGCACAATATATCACAAAAACCGTTTTGTTTAATAACACACGCAAGGGGGGGCGTGGGGCCACCAAATTCGCAGGGGGGGTTCCAGAGGGTACCTCAAACTTTACTGCAAACTTTCGCACCGGTCAAGCGCAAATTGCGGCACTTTTGCTCTGAAACACGGAGGAACGCGGATTTCCGTCTGCTCTCTCTGGAGGCTCGCACCAGACTACTACAGGGATAACTGGCTTGTGGCCGCCAAGCGTTCATAGCGACGTGGCTTTTTGATCCTTCGATGTCGGCTCTTCCTATCATTGTGAAGCAAAATTCACCAAGCGTAGGATTGTTCACCCTTTCAAGGGAACGTGAGCTGGGTTTAGACCGTCGTGAGACAGGTTAGTTTTACCCTACTGGTGTGTGCTGTTTGCCGCTATCTTAACGGAATTCCTGTGCAGTACGAGAGGAACCACAGGTACGGACCACTGGCTCAATACTAGTTCGACCGGACTTTGGTATGACGCTACGTCCGCTGGATTATGCCTGAACGCCTCTAAGGTCGTATCCAATCCGAGCTGATAGCGCTTCTCAAACCCATTAGGTGATCGGAAGCTAGCGGGCTTAACAACCCTCCGAGATCCGTCGGTGCTGCCCCGCGCACACTGACGTCTCATCCCCGCTATAGCACTAGACTGAGCCGCAACGGGCGGGAGCACGCTGCACGTGGAAGTACCTTACCACAGGGAACCCTGGTGGCTGTGTTTCCGTCGACCGTGGATACAACTAGTTTCGACACCTTCGACCGCCCGCAAACGACGGGACTACAGGCTGGGAGCTGCGAGTTGTAGAGATGCGTTCGCATCGATCCTCTCAGGCGACCCATGCTTGCTGGTGCTCGCGTTCACTTTGGGAATGGAGTGTTCGCGAGAGTGATTGTTGTGTTGTGTGTGTACAGTTGGTGCTTGCGTGCACTCCCATAGTGGAGTGTTCGCGAGCTTAAAACGCTAAGTCCCGATTAATACTCTCCTCGCAACATTATGTGCGTGGCTCCACGCCAAGTGGGATTAGCGGTGCGAAACGCGATTGGTAAAGTCGATGGTGATGTGCGTACCAACAGGCGATTTGTTAAGTCAAATGCGATCTGTGGTGCAACAGGCAATGTGTGTTTATTATCAGGTGTTGTTGGAAGTCAATACGATTTGACTTTCAAAAATTTTTCTAAGTCCCGATTTTTTTTCTCGTCGAGTAACTACAATGCACTATTTCTATCGCAGCGGACTTGTTGTTCATGGCCTAAATGATCGCGAACGAACACGTATTCGCAAAAAAATTTTTGTATGAAAAAGTCACCACTCGGGTACCTCCATACAAAAGTACCAAGTTCGGGTCGAGTGGTCGATGGACGTCGAAGGTGAAAATTTTTCATCATCGAAAATTTTTTCCAAAGTTGAAGCAATTGGGCCCTAGAGTATGAAAAGTGAAACCACGGATCGATTTGAGAAATAAAAATTTTTGTATGAAAAAGTCACCACTCGGGTACCTCCATACAAAAGTACCAAGTTCGGGTCGAGTGGTCGATGGACGTCGAAGGTGAAAATTTTTCATCATCGAAAATTTTTTCCAAAGTTGAAGCAAATGGGCCCTAGAGTATGAAAAGTGAAACCACGGATCGATTTGAGAAATAAAAATTTTTGTATGAAAAAGTCACCACTCGGGTACCTCCATACAAAAGTACCAAGTTCGGGTCGAGTGGTCGATGGACGTCGAAGGTGAAAATTTTTCATCATCGAAAATTTTTTCCAAAGTTGAAGCAATTGGGCCCTAGAGTATGAAAAGTGAAACCACGGATCGATTTGAGAAATAAAAATTTTTTGTATGGGAGGGCCCCTGCTAGAACATTTTTACCAAGTGCGACCATTTTACCCGGTGAGTCAAAAAAAAAATTTTTTTTTCACGGTGACTCAAAACATCAATTTTAGACTCCCCTGAGTATGAAAAGTGAAACGAAAATCATTTTTGAGAAGAAAAAATTTTTGTATGGGAGGGCCCCTGCTAGAACATTTTTCCCAAGTGCGTCGATTTTGGGTCGCCGACACAAGCTCGGGTCAAAAAAATTTTTTTTTCTCGGTGACTCAAAACATCAATTTTAGACTCCCCTGAGTATGAAAAGTGAAACGAAAATCATTTTTGAGAAGAAAAAATTTTTGTATGGGAGGGCCCCTGCTAGAACATTTTTCCCAAGTGCGTCGATTTTGGGTCGCCGACACAAGCTCGGGTCAAAAAAATTTTTTTTTCTCGGTGACTCAAAACATCAATTTTAGACTCCCCTGAGTATGAAAAGTGAAACGAAAATCATTTTTGAGAAGAAAAAATTTTTGTATGGGAGGGCCCCTGCTAGAACATATTTCCCAAGTGCGTCGATTTTGGGTCGCCGACACAAGCTCGGGTCAAAAAAATTTTTTTTTCACGGTGACTCAAAACATCAATTTTAGACTCCCCTGAGTATGAAAAGTGAAACGAAAATCATTTTTGAGAAGAAAAAATTTTTGTATGGGAGGGCCCCTGCTAGAACATATTTCCCAAGTGCGTCGATTTTGGGTCGCCGACACAAGCTCGGGTCAAAAAAATTTTTTTTTCACGGTGACTCAAAACATCAATTTTAGACTCCCCTGAGTATGAAAAGTGAAACGAAAATCATTTTTGAGAAGAAAAAATTTTTGTATGGGAGGGCCCCTGCTAGAACATTTTTCCCAAGTGCGTCGATTTTGGGTCGCCGACACAAGCTCGGGTCAAAAAAATTTTTTTTTCTCGGTGACTCAAAACATCAATTTTAGACTCCCCTGAGTATGAAAAGTGAAACGAAAATCATTTTTGAGAAGAAAAAATTTTTGTATGGGAGGGCCCCTGCTAGAACATTTTTCCCAAGTGCGTCGATTTTGGGTCGCCGACACAAGCTCGGGTCAAAAAAAT
>NW_026453521.1:210000-212500 GCF_943734755.1 Anopheles moucheti
TGAAAAGTGAAACCACGGATCGATTTGAGAAATAAAAATTTTTGTATGAAAAAGTCACCACTCGGGTACCTCCATACAAAAGTACCAAGTTCGGGTCGAGTGGTCGATGGACGTCGAAGGTGAAAATTTTTCATCATCGAAAATTTTTTCCAAAGTTGAAGCAAATGGGCCCTAGAGTATGAAAAGTGAAACCACGGATCGATTTGAGAAATAAAAATTTTTGTATGAAAAAGTCACCACTCGGGTACCTCCATACAAAAGTACCAAGTTCGGGTCGAGTGGTCGATGGACGTCGAAGGTGAAAATTTTTCATCATCGAAAATTTTTTCCAAAGTTGAAGCAATTGGGCCCTAGAGTATGAAAAGTGAAACCACGGATCGATTTGAGAAATAAAAATTTTTTGTATGGGAGGGCCCCTGCTAGAACATTTTTACCAAGTGCGACCATTTTACCCGGTGAGTCAAAAAAAAAATTTTTTTTTCACGGTGACTCAAAACATCAATTTTAGACTCCCCTGAGTATGAAAAGTGAAACGAAAATCATTTTTGAGAAGAAAAAATTTTTGTATGGGAGGGCCCCTGCTAGAACATTTTTCCCAAGTGCGTCGATTTTGGGTCGCCGACACAAGCTCGGGTCAAAAAAATTTTTTTTTCTCGGTGACTCAAAACATCAATTTTAGACTCCCCTGAGTATGAAAAGTGAAACGAAAATCATTTTTGAGAAGAAAAAATTTTTGTATGGGAGGGCCCCTGCTAGAACATTTTTCCCAAGTGCGTCGATTTTGGGTCGCCGACACAAGCTCGGGTCAAAAAAATTTTTTTTTCACGGTGACTCAAAACATCAATTTTAGACTCCCCTGAGTATGAAAAGTGAAACGAAAATCATTTTTGAGAAGAAAAAATTTTTGTATGGGAGGGCCCCTGCTAGAACATTTTTCCCAAGTGCGTCGATTTTGGGTCGCCGACACAAGCTCGGGTCAAAAAAATTTTTTTTTCTCGGTGACTCAAAACATCAATTTTAGACTCCCCTGAGTATGAAAAGTGAAACGAAAATCATTTTTGAGAAGAAAAAATTTTTGTATGGGAGGGCCCCTGCTAGAACATTTTTCCCAAGTGCGTCGATTTTGGGTCGCCGACACAAGCTCGGGTCAAAAAAATTTTTTTTTCACGGTGACTCAAAACATCAATTTTAGACTCCCCTGAGTATGAAAAGTGAAACGAAAATCATTTTTGAGAAGAAAAAATTTTTGTATGGGAGGGCCCCTGCTAGAACATTTTTCCCAAGTGCGTCGATTTTGGGTCGCCGACACAAGCTCGGGTCAAAAAAATTTTTTTTTCACGGTGACTCAAAACATCAATTTTAGACTCCCCTGAGTATGAAAAGTGAAACGAAAATCATTTTTGAGAAGAAAAAAATTTGTATGGGAGGGCCCCTGCTAGAACATTTTTCCCAAGTAAATTCGATTTTACCCGGTGAGTCAAAAAATTTTGAAAAAAATATTTTGCCAAAATCGTGTTCATTGCCTATTATAAGGGACCAGGTCAGCTCACACGCATTTTTGGAGACCATATGGAAAGTGCGTCTGGGATTGCGGAAATTAAGTTTAGAGTGTTAAATGATGGTTTCGCAATCCCGAAAGGCTCAAAATCCACCCTAAGGTTCCCCGGGTGAAATGTGGTTTCCAAGGTGTGAGCACTATCGGTGATAGAGTTGGAATGTGATTTCCAGAGCGCAGGGCGACTGGGCTAGAGCGAAAATCATAGACAAAGGTAAGTATTGGACTGAACGACTCGAAGCAAACGAAAATCATAGACAAGGGTAATGGACTGAACGACTCGAAGCAAACGAAAATCACATACAAGAGTAATGGACTGAACGAATCGAAGCAAACGAAAACCGCAAACAAGGGTAATGGACTGAACGAATCGAAGCAAACGAAAACCACAGACAAGAGTAATGGAGTGAACGAATCGAAGCAAACGAAAACCACAGACAAGAGTAATGGAGTGAACGAATCGAAGCAAACGAAAACCAAAGACAAGAGTAATAGAGTGAACGAATCGAAGCAAACGAAAACCACAGACAAGAGTAATAGAGTGAACGAATCGAAGCAAACGAAAGTCATGGACAAGAGTACTGGAAATCGGACCAAACCTCTAGAAGCACACGAAAATCATGGACAAGAGTACTCAAAAACACGGACCAAACCTATGGAAGCACACGAAAACCATGAACACAGGGATAACTGAAAACTGACTGTGAACCTATCAGAGCATGTGAAAGCATGGACAAGAGTACTGAAAATCGGACCAAACCTCAAGAAGCACACGAAAATCATGGACAAGAGTACTCAAAAACACGGACCAAACCTATGGAAGCACACGAAAACCATGAACACAGGGATAACTGAAAACTGACTGTGAACCTATCAGAGCATGTGAAAGCATGGACAAGAGTACTGAAAATCGGACCAAACCTCTAGAAGCAAACGAAAATCATG
>NW_026453521.1:217500-222500 GCF_943734755.1 Anopheles moucheti
AAAGTGTGGCGGCCCGCACCCGATTGCCTCCGCCCTGTGCAAAAATACGGCCCGACCATGATTGAGGTGCTCCAAATCAACATCGGCAAGAGCAGGAGCGCCCAAGATCTTGCGCTCCAGTGTATGAGGGAGGAAGGAGCAGACGTTATGCTCGTGACGGAGCTATACGCAGTGCCGGCCAACAACGGCAATTGGGCGTCTGATGAGCAACTCAAGGCCGCGATTGTCACCAGCGGCCAACGGTTCCCCATCCAGCGGGTGAGGAGTGTACAGCATCCAGGCATAGTGGCAGCAGATGTAGCAGGTATAGTCTTTATCTGCTGCTACATTCCGCCATCTGTCGGGCTCCCGGACTTCGAGCGGCAGATGGACCGGCTGGAGGTTCTGGCGAGAGGTCACCCCCACGTCGTCCTGGCCGGTGACTTCAACGCGTGGCACGGGGCCTGGGGGAGCGAGCGTGCCAACCTTAAGGGTGAGGCGCTCCTCCAGACGGCAACGAGCATCGGGTTGGAGGTGCTCAACCGCGGAACGGAGCCGACTTTCCTGGGAAACGGTGTGGCTCGGCCCAGCAGGGTGGACGTCGCCTTCGCGAGTCCATCGCTCTGCCGACCGGATGGAGTAGCGGAGGTCATCAGCTCCTGGAGGACGCTAGACCGCTACTCTTATAGCGACCACCGCTATATCCGGTTTGCGGTCGGGCAACAGCCTCGTGCTGGCCAGCGGCCCGGACGGGGCATCCAGCGGCTGGAAGGCGTCGGAGTACGGGAGGCGGGTGTTCGCTGGCGAACTCGCCAGTTTTGCCCCCGTACTTTCGAAATGGCACTCGAGGCGACCCGTTTTGCCGATCGGGTGACCGATGCGGCAAGCCTGGGGATGGTGCTCGCAGAGGCCTGCGATGCCACCATGGCAAGGATCGGCCACTCTCAGCAGAGAAAGAGCGCGAATGTGTACTGGTGGACTCCGGCCATTGAGGAGCTGACCGAGCGCTGCCGGTTGGCCCGGGAAAGGCAGAGCACGGCCTTGGACGAGACATCTGTCGAGTTGGCATCGCAGGAGCACCAGGAGGCGCGTGCTGCCTTAAGGACGGCAATTAAGGCCAGCAAGCAGCGCCAGTTCGATGAGTGGCTGCAGGCCCTAGCCGCGGACGAGACGGGACAGTGGTTCCGGCAGGTCCTTCTGCGGTTTCGGGGCAGCTGGACGGCGCGTGAACGCGATCCAGCGGTGTTGCAGCGGATCGTCGAGGAGCTGTTTCCGGAGCATCCCCCGGTCGAGTGGCCGGACGTCGCGCCTTCGGATGGGGACACTCCGGTCCGTCCGATCAGCTGCGCGGAGCTCCAGGCGATAGCGAGCGAGCTGCATCCGCGGAAAGCGCCTGGCCTGGATGGAGTGCCAAATGCTGCGGTGACGGTTGCCATCCGCAAGCATCCAGAGTCCTTCGTCGGGGTCTTCCAGAGCTGCCTGGACACGGGCGTCATTCCACGCGAGTGGAAGAGGCAAAAGCTGGTGCTGTTGCCTAAACCAGGTAAGCCACCGGGCGAAGCGTCGTCTTGTCGCCCGATCTGCCTGATAGACAACCCAGCGAAGGTGTTCGAGCGGACGGCACTCGACAGGCTTAATGAGCACCTCGAGGATCCGGAGTCGCCTCAGCTAGCGGAGAACCAGTTCGGATTCCGGAGACAGCGAAGCACCCTGCAGGCGATCCAGCTGGTGGTGGAGGCAGGCGAGCGCGCGATGTCCTTCGGCAGGACGAACCAGCGGGACAGGCGCTGCCTGCTGGTCGTGGCGTTGGATGTTAAGAACGCCTTCAACACTGCCAGCTGGCAGGCGATAGCGTTGGCCCTGCGCGAGAAAGGGGTCCCAGCGCAGCTGCAACTCCTTCTCCGCGACTACTTTACCGACAGGGAGCTGGTGTACGACACCCATGACGGCCCGGTGTCACGTCGGGTAACGGCAGGCGTTCCACAGGGGTCAATCCTTGGCCCGACTCTGTGGAACGTCATGTACGACGGCGTTCTGCGAATCCAGCTCCCTGAAGGGGCCACCATCGTCGGTTTTGCTGACGACATCGCCATTCTGGCCGAGGGCCGCACACCGGAGGAGTCGGCGACGGTTGCCGAGACAGCGATTGAGGCGGTGATGGGGTGGCTTGAGGCACGTCATCTCAGTCTCGCCCCCCACAAGACCGAGGCGGTACTCATTTCGAGTCTGAGACGAGGACGACTGGAGGTTCCGGTACGCGTCGGTGAAGTGACCTGCACCACTGGGAGATCGATGCGCTATCTGGGGGTCCAGCTTCATGAGAAGCTATCGTGGAAACCGCACGTGGAAGCGGCCGCGGACAAGGCCCTCCGTGCGGTGGCGGTTGTCACCTCGGTGATGCGAAACCACAGCGGCCCGCAGGTGGCCAAGCGGCGATTGCTGGCAGGAGTTGCGGAGTCTGTCATTCGGTACGCCTCGCCCATCTGGGCTAAGGCGACCGATATGCAGTGGTGCCGCAGACGACTGGCCCAGGTGCAGAAGCCGCTGGCACGCGGGGTGTCGAGCTCGTTTCGCTCGGTGTCCTATGAGGTGTCGGTGGTGATGGCCGGTCTTGTACCCTACCGTCTAATTATCCAAGAGGACGCAAGGTGCCACAGCAGACTGTCGGCTGAACCTGGCATCAGCAGGAAGGAGGCTCGAGCAATGGAGCGAGCGGCCACGATGATAGAGTGGCAGAACGCGTGGGACCGTGCGGCGGCAACACCATCGGCCAGCCGCTATCAGACGTGGGCACACAGCCTGATTCCCGACCTGCACCGGTGGACGGGACGTAAGCACGGGAAGGTGGACTTCCACCTTTCGCAGGTGCTCTCCGGACATGGATTTTTCCGAGAGTACCTGCATGTCTGCGGCTTCGCTTCGTCCCCGGAGTGTCCACGGTGCGTAGGGTCGGTGGAGTCGGTGGCCCACGTCTTGTTCGAGTGCCCCGTGTTCGAGGAGATCCGATGTGAGCTGTTGGGCTGGGGGACATCCGAATCGGTCCAGCTCAGCAACATGGCCGAGAAGCTGCTGGAGAGTGCGGAGTGGTGGGACCGCATTCAAAGGGCAGCGAAAAACATCACCACCGTGCTGCAACAGCTGTGGCGCGATGAGGAGGCCCTCGCCAGCGGTCGAGCGGAAGCGGCTTTCGCCGAGGACGAGGAAGTGGTCCTCGAAAGTGTGGCCGCACTCTTCGGCGAGGAAGTGGAAGACGTCTTCGTAGAAGACATCACGAGACGGGTAAATGAAACGCGAGCAGCGCGTCAACGGTCTGCCCGCAACAGACGGCTTCGCGGCAGGGCGGAGGATCGGGCGCGTGTGCGACTGGCTGCGGACGTCGCAGCAGCACTGGCCGCTCGGGATGACGAGGTACTGCGGGCGGCAGTAGAGGCGGAGCGCGAGGGCCTAGCTCCTCCTCCAATTCCCCGAAGAAGTAGGGGAGAACCACCTTCCCCTGAGACGATCAGAGTTCGCCATGAGAGGCGACTGTTTATGCAGCGAATGTGGAGAGCGCGGGTCCAACGGGAGGGCCCTTCGACAACGCGCCGTCGTCGGTCCATTCCGACGGAGGCGGATCTAATCCGGTCTCGGCGGAATAGACGAGAGAATGAAAGAAGACGTCGAGCTGCAGGTCGGCGATGGACAGCTGCGGAGGAGGCTTCCGCCAGCGAGGCGGAATGGTCCGATCGCTAGATTGCGAGCTAGCTTGAGAGCCTAAAGTGTTAAAATACGAGCGAGTCATGCGGACTCAGTTAGCGTACGCTTTCAATATGCGGGTAAAGGAAAGAGCAATTTAATAAAGAGATTGGGTAGGGACATCCGAAAGGGTTCATAATGACGCACGACAAATCCCTGGCGGGCGACGTCGTTCGTCAAGAGCGTGGGTTTACGCTATTGTTTGTTAGAACATAATGTTTATGAACAATAAAACCTGCATTTGTTAAAAAAAAAAAAAAACGAAGTGGAGCTTGCGGCTTAATTTGACTCAACACGGGAAAATTTACCAGGTCCGAACTTATCGAGGTAAGACAGATTGAGAGCTCTTTCTCGAATTTAAGGGTAGTGGTGCATGGCCGTTCTTAGTTCGTGGAATGATTTGTCTGGTTAATTCCGATAACGAACGCGACTCAAACAAGCTAACTAGAACGCTGTCAGCAGTGCACCTCCGGGCGCACCTGACGTCAAGGCCGGCGGCCCCTTCACGGGCGGTCGTCGGCCACGTTTGCCCTGCTTAGCGGGACAACTTGTGTTTAGCAAGGTGAGAATGAGCGATAACAGGTCCGTGATGCCCTTAGATGTTCTGGGCTGCACGCGTGCTACAATGTGAGCAGCAGCGTGTTCTCGCCAATTGGCGCCCCCATTCCGAGAGGAACGGGAAATCACCCAAATGCTCATTTAGTTGGGATTGGGGACTGCAACGGTCCCCATGAACCTGGAATTTCTAGTAAGTGCTAGTCATTAGCTAGCGCTGATTACGTCCCTGCCCTTTGTACACACCGCCCGTCGCTACTACCGATGGATTATTTAGTGAGGTCTCTGGAGGCACACCTTCCGCGGTTCCTTCGTGAGCTGCAGCTGGCATGGCCGAAGTTGACCGAACTTGATGATTTAGAGGAAGTAAAAGTCGTAACAAGGTTTCCGTAGGTGAACCTGCGGAAGGATCATTACCGATCAATACATATATGTTGTTGTGTGAGTTGGTTAGAGAGATAGAGAAACACGGTATCAGCAGAACAAACTGCTATGTTACCTTTTGGGGGCCGCGCACGCCAATTAGACCCGCGAGAGAGGTGTGTCTATACTACGATATTGAGCGTGCGCGACCGTAGGCCAGTGGCCTTCGTACCTGTGCGCACACTCCCAATGGCAGCCATCGAACGCGTAAAGTGTGTGACACATGGGCGAAGGTAAAGACCCACTAGAACATATTTAAACACTGGCCTCGAGCGAGAGAGAACCTAATCAAGAGAACGAAAGTTGTG
>NW_026453521.1:240000-245263 GCF_943734755.1 Anopheles moucheti
AGTATGAAAAGTGAAACCACGGATCGATTTGAGAAATAAAAATTTTTTGTATGGGAGGGCCCCTGCTAGAACATTTTTACCAAGTGCGACCATTTTACCCGGTGAGTCAAAAAAAAATTTTTTTCACGGTGACTCAAAACTTCAATATTAGACTCCCCTGAGTATGAAAAGTGAAACGAAAATCATTTTTGAGAAGAAAAAATTTTTGTATGGGAGGACCCCTGCTAGAACATTTTTACCAAGTGCGACCGTTTTACCCAGTGAGTCAAAAAAAAAATTTTTTTCACGGTGACTCAAAACTTCAATATTAGACTCCCCAGAGTATGAAAAGTGAAACGAAAATCATTTTTGAGAAGAAAAAATTTTTGTATGGGAGGGCCCCTGCTAGAACATTTTTACCAAGTGCGTCGATTTTGGGTCGCCGACACAAGCTCGGGTCAAAAATTTTTTTTTTTCTCGGTGTCTCAAAACATCAATTTTAGACTCCCCTGAGTATGAAAAGTGAAACGAAAATCATTTTTGAGAAGAAAAAATTTTTGTATGGGAGGGCCCCTGCTAGAACATATTTCCCAAGTGCGTCGATTTTGGGTCGCCGACACAAGCTCGGGTCAAAAAAATTTTTTTTTCACGGTGACTCAAAACATCAATTTTAGACTCCCCTGAGTATGAAAAGTGAAACGAAAATCATTTTTGAGAAGAAAAAATTTTTGTATGGGAGGGCCCCTGCTAGAACATATTTCCCAAGTGCGTCGATTTTGGGTCGCCGACACAAGCTCGGGTCAAAAAAATTTTTTTTTCACGGTGACTCAAAACATCAATTTTAGACTCCCCTGAGTATGAAAAGTGAAACGAAAATCATTTTTGAGAAGAAAAAATTTTTGTATGGGAGGGCCCCTGCTAGAACATATTTCCCAAGTGCGTCGATTTTGGGTCGCCGACACAAGCTCGGGTCAAAAAAATTTTTTTTTCTCGGTGACTCAAAACATCAATTTTAGACTCCCCTGAGTATGAAAAGTGAAACGAAAATCATTTTTGAGAAGAAAAAATTTTTGTATGGGAGGGCCCCTGCTAGAACATATTTCCCAAGTGCGTCGATTTTGGGTCGCCGACACAAGCTCGGGTCAAAAAAATTTTTTTTTCACGGTGACTCAAAACATCAATTTTAGACTCCCCTGAGTATGAAAAGTGAAACGAAAATCATTTTTGAGAAGAAAAAATTTTTGTATGGGAGGGCCCCTGCTAGAACATATTTCCCAAGTGCGTCGATTTTGGGTCGCCGACACAAGCTCGGGTCAAAAAAATTTTTTTTTCTCGGTGACTCAAAACATCAATTTTAGACTCCCCTGAGTATGAAAAGTGAAACGAAAATCATTTTTGAGAAGAAAAAATTTTTGTATGGGAGGGCCCCTGCTAGAACATTTTTCCCAAGTGCGTCGATTTTGGGTCGCCGACACAAGCTCGGGTCAAAAAAATTTTTTTTTCTCGGTGACTCAAAACATCAATTTTAGACTCCCCTGAGTATGAAAAGTGAAACGAAAATCATTTTTGAGAAGAAAAAATTTTTGTATGGGAGGGCCCCTGCTAGAACATTTTTCCCAAGTGCGTCGATTTTGGGTCGCCGACACAAGCTCGGGTCAAAAAAATTTTTTTTTCTCGGTGACTCAAAACATCAATTTTAGACTCCCCTGAGTATGAAAAGTGAAACGAAAATCATTTTTGAGAAGAAAAAATTTTTGTATGGGAGGGCCCCTGCTAGAACATTTTTCCCAAGTGAGTCGATTTTTGGGTCGCGACACAAGCTCGGGTCAAAAAAAATTTTTTTTTCATGGTGACTCAAAACATCAATTTTAGACTCCCCTGAGTATGAAAAGTGAAACGAAAATCATTTTTGAGAAGAAAAAAATTTGTATGGGAGGGCCCCTGCTAGAACATTTTTCCCAAGTAAATTCGATTTTACCCGGTGAGTCAAAAAATTTTGAAAAAAATATTTTGCCAAAATCGTGTTCATTGCCTATTATAAGGGACCAGGTCAGCTCACACGCATTTTTGGAGACCATATGGAAAGTGCGTCTGGGATTGCGGAAATTAAGTTTAGAGTGTTAAATGATGGTTTCGCAATCCCGAAAGGCTCAAAATCCACCCTAAGGTTCCCCGGGTGAAATGTGGTTTCCAAGGTGTGAGCACTATCGGTGATAGAGTTGGAATGTGATTTCCAGAGCGCAGGGCGACTGGGCTAGAGCGAAAATCATAGACAAAGGTAAGTATTGGACTGAACGACTCGAAGCAAACGAAAATCATAGACAAGGGTAATGGACTGAACGACTCGAAGCAAACGAAAATCACATACAAGAATAATGGACTGAACGAATCGAAGCAAACGAAAACCGCAAACAAGGGTAATGGACTGAACGAATCGAAGCAAACGAAAACCACAGACAAGAGTAATGGAGTGAACGAATCGAAGCAAACGAAAACCACAGACAAGAGTAATGGAGTGAACGAATCGAAGCAAACGAAAACCAAAGACAAGAGTAATAGAGTGAACGAATCGAAGCAAACGAAAACCACAGACAAGAGTAATAGAGTGAACGAATCGAAGCAAACGAAAGTCATGGACAAGAGTACTGAAAATCGGACCAAACCTCTAGAAGCACACGAAAATCATGGACAAGAGTACTCAAAAACACGGACCAAACCTATGGAAGCACACGAAAACCATGAACACAGGGATAACTGAAAACTGACTGTGAACCTATCAGAGCATGTGAAAGCATGGACAAGAGTACTGAAAATCGGACCAAACCTCAAGAAGCACACGAAAATCATGGACAAGAGTACTCAAAAACACGGACCAAACCTATGGAAGCACACGAAAACCATGAACACAGGGATAACTGAAAACTGACTGTGAACCTATCAGAGCATGTGAAAGCATGGACAAGAGTACTGAAAATCGGACCAAACCTCTAGAAGCAAACGAAAATCATGGACAAGAGTACTCAAAAACACGGACCAAACCTATCGAAGCACACGAAAACCATGAACACAGGGATAACTGAGAACGAACCTACCTATCAGAGCATGTGAAAGCATGGACAAGAGTACTGAAAATCGGACCAAACCTCAAGAAGCACACGAAAATCATGGACAAGAGTACTCAAAAACACGGACCAAACCTATCGAAGCACACGAAAACCATGAACACAGGGATAACTGAAAACGAACCGAACCTCTCGTAGCAAACGAAAAACATGGACAAAATTATTCGAAACGAACCGAAGCTCGATGCGAAAAACATGGAAAAGCAAGCCCGTAAGTCGCACTATCAAGCCCATAAGTCGCACTATCAAGCCCATAAGTCGCACTATCAAGCCCGTTAGTCGCACTATCAAGCCCATAGGTCGCACTATCAAGCCCGTTGGTCGCACTATCAAAGCCCGTTAGTCGCACTATCAGGCCCATAAGTCGCACTATCAGGCCCGTAAGTCGCACCAAAAAGCCCGTAAATTGCCCTATCAAGCCCGTTAGTCGCACTATCAGGCCCATAAGTCGCACCAACAAGCCCGTAAATTACCCTATCAAGCCCATAAGTCGCACCAAAAAGCCCGTAAATTGCCCTATCAAGCCCATAAGTCGCACCAAAAAGCCCGTAATTCGCACCAAAAAGCCCGTAAATTGCCCTATCAATCCCGATAGTCGCACTATCAGGCCCGTAAGTCGCACCATCAAGCCCGTAAATTGCCCGATAAAGCCCGTAAATTGCCCGATCAAGAGCCAGCGCTGCATTGTCGGTTAATCCCGTCGATCGCGCCGGCTATTTCTCAGAAGGTTGTACGGACACCATACCCGGTGGCAAGTACCGCGAAGTTTATAACGCAACAGAACGTTCGCCAGTCGGACACAAGAATTGGAAAAGCTCGTTGTAGTGTACAGGAATCGAACCGAACCTCCTAGCGAGAATAGGGTCCCGTGAGCAATCGCGCGGACCTATGTGAAATGGTTTAGAGTGTGATGTGATGTGATACACGGTGGAAGCGGTGCATGGTGACATGCATCACTCAGAGAGATATGGAACCGGTGGTCTTCCAGTTGCTTAAGTGCTTCGGTTGGCTTATGGTTAAAGAGTGTGAATTCGATTCACCCCGGTATCGAACGTGTGTGGGATACTCACGCCGGTACGAGAGAGAATTCTGGTTGATCCTACCAGTAATATACGCTTGTCTCAAAGGTTAAGCCATGCATGTCTAAGTACGAACATCAATGAATGTGAAACCGCATAAGGCTCAGTATAACAGCTATAATTTACAAGATCATAAACCCAATGAGTTAGTTGGATAACTGTGGAAAAGCCAGAGCTAATACATGCAACATGCCGGGACTGGTACCCTCGCCGGGTGCTGGAACTGGTGCACTTATTAGTTAAACCAATCGCCTCCGGGCGGCTTGAGTTGAAGTCTGGATAAGCTCGCAGATCGTATGGTCGCTCGCCGACTGACGACAGATCTTTCAAATGTCTGCCCTATCAACTATTGATGGTAGTGTAGAGGACTACCATGGTTGCGACGGGTAACGGGGAATCAGGGTTCGATTCCGGAGAGGGAGCCTGAGAAATGGCTACCACATCCAAGGAAGGCAGCAGGCGCGTAAATTACCCAATCCCGGCACGGGGAGGTAGTGACGAGAAATAACAATATGGACCTCTCTAACGATGGTCCATAATTGGAATGAGTTGAGTATAAATCCTTCAACAAGGATCAAGTGGAGGGCAAGTCTGGTGCCAGCAGCCGCGGTAATTCCAGCTCCACTAGCGTATATTAAAGTTGTTGCGGTTAAAACGTTCGAAGTTGATTCCCCGTCCAGACTCGCGACCGCCGCGGGCGCCCGGTTACACGCCGGGACCGTCCGTGAGCGAGCTCGCGGCTGCGACTCACAATGGTGTGCCTGGGCGTTTACTCCGTGAACGGGTACCGGTTAACCGGTTCAGTCCGGCCCGGCCCCTCATGGTGCTCAGGGTACTCACGTTTACCTTGAACAAATTAGAGTGCTCACAGCAGGCTAGTACAAAAGCGTCCGGCCCTCCGCGGGTCGGCGTTGGCCGAGAATAATCTTGCATGGAATAATGGAATATGACCTCGGTCTGATTCTTTCGTTGGTTTGTCGTAGACCCAGAGGTAATGATTAACAGAAGTAGTTGGGGGCATTGGTATTACGGCGCGAGAGGTGAAATTCGTAGACCGTCGTAGGACCGACCGAAGCGAAAGCG
>NW_026453522.1:17500-25000 GCF_943734755.1 Anopheles moucheti
TCCTCCACTGCTCTGCAGATTGGCACGAGCCCAGCCAACAGCACAGCAGTCTCGTACCGGACCGTCGCGAACGCCCGCGCAACGCGAATCGCCGAAGATCGCTGGACCCGTTGTAGCAACCGGCGACACTCGCGATTCTTCAGAGCACCATGCCAGACCGGGGCGGCGTAGCGCATGACGGAGTCTGCGACTGCCGCCAGCAAACGAGACTTTGACGTCTTCGGCCCTCGGTGGTTCGGCATTAGGCGATTGACTGCCTGTGCTACCTGTGTCGCCTTCTCCGTGATCGCCGTCACGTGTGGCACCCAGGAGAGGTGGTCCTGGAGCCTCACCCCCAAGTATTTCAGGGTACGTGTGTATGGGACGACCACGCCGCCAACGGTGATACTGATCCCAACCGGAGGTTTTTTTAGACTGGAAATAATAGTCATTTCCGTCTTGGCGTGTGCCAGCTCCAAGTGGTGCTCGCGCAACCACCGGTCTACTGCTGACACCGCCTCCTCCGCTGTAGCTGCTGCTGATGTTGGAGTTGTGCCTGGTGCGAGAAGAACGAGATCGTCCGCGTAGCCAATGATCTCGGCACCAGGCGGCAGCGGGACGCTGAGCACGCCGTCATACATCACGTTCCACAGGGTCGGGCCCAGGATGGACCCCTGTGGAACCCCAGCAGAGATGGGACGTACGACGGGGCCCTCCCGTGTGTCGAACAGCAGCTCACGCCCCTGAAAGTATGACCGGATGATGTTAACAAGCAGTGACGGAACTCGTTTGGCGCGCAACGACTCGGCTATACACTGCCAGCTTGCCGTGTTGAAGGCGTTGCGGATATCCAACGCAACCACCATCAGGCAGCGCTTGTCTGCGGCGTTGGTGCGGCCAAATGACATGGCCCTTCTGCCCGCGTCGACAACGCGCTCGATCGCGCTGATCGTCGAGCGCCCCTTGCGGAAGCCGTACTGGGCGCCAGAGAGCTGCGGAGAGTCCACGTCCTCGAGGTGTAGGTTGAGGCGGTTCAAAATGAGCCTCTCCAGCACTTTGCCCAGTGCGTCCAGCATGCATAAAGGCCGGTAAGATGCGCTCTCGCCCGGAGGCTTGCCAGGCTTAGGTAGCAGCACCAGGCGCTGCCTCTTCCACTGCGGTGGAAACGTACCGCGGGTAAGGCAGTCCTGGTACACACGGCAGAAGACCTCCGGATACCTCCTGATCGCCGCCTTAACCGCAGCGTTCGGGATGCCGTCCAGGCCAGGGGCCTTCCTCGAGCTCATGTCGGCGACGATGGCCAACAGCTCGTCGCAGGTCACGTCAGCGACTGTGACCCCGTCCGAGTCAGCGTCGTCGTTCGCGTCAGGCCACGAGACCGGTGGATGGACCGGGAACAGGTCGGAGACGATCCGTTCCAGCTCGACACGGTCGGTCTCAGGCGGCACACGACTGCCACGCAGCCGAGACGTCACCACCCTGTATCCCGCACCGAACACGTTCTCCTCGGCGATGCTGATGAGGCTTTCGAACTCCTGCCGCTTGCTGGCTCGAATCGCCTTCTCGAGGTTGCGCTTCGCCGTGCGATGATCGGCCGCCGCGATGCTACGCCCCTCCAGGTCGATGGTGTGCCTGAGCCGCTCACGCGCAGCCAGACAAATCCCGCGTAGACGCTCCACTTCAGGCGACCACCAATATACATCTCGATGAGGATCGCTGTGTAGCCGAGAAACCCGCTGCATGGTGATGTCGCACGCTTCCGTAAGAGCGGACACCATGCCCGCATCAGTCGCAGCCAGCTCGACGAAGTTCACATCTTCAAGTGCGTGAAGGAAAGAGGCTTCGTTAAACTGCTTCGTCTTCCACCGCTTGCCAGCGCATGGCGCGCGCTGCCGGCTGGCCTGTGGATCACGCCGTGACGACCGCTGCGACTGACCCTGCTGAGAGTGCTGCGCATCCCTCTGCAACTGTACGGGTCCCTCCACCTCGAACCTGATGAGCTGGTGATCGGACCGGGGGAATGGGAGCACCTCCCAAGCCCCTGCCCTGACGATCGACGGGCTGGCAAAGGTGACATCAATCACGCTGGACACAGCTGCTCCTCTGCCGATGAACGTTGGCTCGTTACCTCGATTGAGCGTTGACAGCCCCATCCGCTCGACCAGGTTCCACAGCTCAATGCCGCGCGGTTCAGTCCTCGCGCTGCCCCACTCCGTGTGCCAGGCGTTGAAGTCGCCGGCAATGACGACTCGGGAGTGGGCAGCGGTCTCGAGTTCCACGGCTTCGAGGAACTGCTCGAACTCGCGCGTGGGACGACGTGGTGGCGCATAGCAGCAGATGAAAGTCACCCCAGCCACCTGGGCAGCCACCAGACCGGGCACTGCACTGCTCCACACCCGTTGTATTGGGTGTGATCCGGTGGCCACCACTGCAGTCCTCCTCGCCCCGTCGTATGCCCAGTTCCCATTGTGGGAGGGCGGCCTGTACATGTCCGACAGAAGCAGGACGTCGGCCCGATGTTCACGCGCTGCTTGCAGCGCAAGATCCTGCCCTGCCTGACAGTGGTCCACATTGAGCTGCAGCACCCTTACTGCGAAGAGGCTGCCGAGCGGACGCACGTACTATGGCCCACGCGGTGGGGACCACCGCAGACGGCACACTTCACCTCTGCGCTGCAGGTGCCGGCCCGATGACCGTCGACGCCGCAGCGAATGCAGACGTGTTGCCGATCAACGGTTGATCGGCAATCGCGCGCCACGTGACCGCGCTCCAGACAGCGGTAGCAACGAAGTCGCGCCGTTGGAGTGGCCGGAGCTTCCTTCGCCGTGCTTATGCAATCGCACAGCGCCATTCGCCGCCCCACGAGCTGCTTGGCGACCTTAGCCGGAAGGCGAACGCGAGCCCGCTTTGTGCCGTCCTGAAGCTGCCACATGCTGACGGACGCGATGCCAGCACAGCCCTGCAGCTCCTTGTCGAGCACCTCCTTTAGATCAGCCTCCTGCGCCAACGGGTCGACGTGGCAGACGATGAGCTCGCTCATCTCCGTGACCAGTCTGGCCACTCCAGCATCCCCGACAATTCGCTGCACGTCTCGCAGCACCAGAGCGGAATTTGCCGACCGACTCAGCTCCATCCGCAGGAGAGCTGCGTGTGTTCGGCGGCCAATAAGGATATGGCCCACCAAGTCTTTGTATTCCGCCTCCTCCTTAATTGTGCGCCGGATCTTCGCATAAACGGAGTCCCAGGTTTGGCCCTCCGCTGGCGCGACCTCCACCAAGTCCTGTCGCAAACGACGCGACTTTCGCTGCTGTTGTGGCTGCTGCGGACGCTGCTGCTGCTGCTGCAGTCGGCTGTGCAACAGCTGACCTTTCAGCTGCCACTGCTGCTGCTGACGTTGCTGTTGCGGCTGACCCATCTGTGGGGGGCGATGCACCATGCCCTCCTGATGCGATTGATGCCGCTGCTGCTGCTGTTGCTGGCACTGCTGCTGCACCTGCCGATGCTGCTGGGCCGGCTGCTGGCGTGCCGGCTTACGGCGCACCACTTCGGCCCAGGAGCCGCCTTCCTGGTCCGGAGACGGCACCACCGTAGCCGTCACCGCACCCGCTGCCTGTTGCTGCTGCTGTCTCTGCTGCTGGCTGCCCTGCTGATGGCGCTGCTGACGCTCCGCCTTCAGCTCCTCGCGAAGAGCAGCCACCTCCAACCAGGCCCGCTCTTCGCGTTGGCGTGCCTCCTCCTTCGTGGTCTTCAAGCTCTCCTTGGCCTCAGATGCCATCTCCTGCATCTGAGCGCGCAAGAGGGAGAGCTCCTGCCGAAGCGACCGGACCAGCTCGCGAAGCTCCTCATTCACTGCCTCGAAGCTTTGCGCCGTCAACGTACGGGGTGACGACTCAATCGCAGACATCGCAGACATCGTGGTGACTCTGGAGAGCACCACCTTCGGCTCTATTGTGCTGCTGAGCCGCGTATCGGTAGAGGTTGCTCGTCCTCTAAGCGGCCTAAGCGAACGCTGGTCGCTTGCCCCAGACCCTGATGACGTGGGCATGGTGGGAGGCTAATAACCTCCCACCTGGAGCAGGAATACGTCAGCCACGGACTCGCTGGGTGTTGAATTGGCAGGCGAGAGTGGTCAGGGTGATGTTACTCTACTCGTGGCAGCCTTTGCGTATTTATTGGGGTTTTTCCCGATTTTTTCCACGTGATTTTCTCAAAAAACCGGAATTCGAGCAGTTTCGAGCTCGATAAAAAATTCCGAATCGAGCAGATTCGAGCTGCCGATGCCCCCCCACAGCTTCCCCAAATTTTCTGCGTCCTTTCTTATTTCGAGCAGTTTTTCGAGTAGAAACCGCCAATTCAAAAAATTGTCTGTTGGGGACTGCTCACTTTTCAAAATTCGTCAGCTGGGTCATATGTGTCACCCGGATGTCACCAAAAAATGTCAAAAAATTTTTCCGCGATTTTCACTGTTTTTCCGTTTGGATCTTATCAAACACGTTAAAACAATTACAGCGGTGAAAACCGCACGCAAATCCGATAAAAACTCGCAGAGTTATAGGCGATTTTTTATTAAACACCGTCGCTCGAAAACACGTGCTCCGGCGGTAGCACCCCTTGCACTTTTTTGCCACGTTGTTTTCGGCAATTTTCGTCCGTTTTCCGTCCGGTTTTTTGCCTTAACGCGATCATGGGCACATAAACTATCGTTTTCGGCCACTTCCGGCCCGTGGGGACCGGAATTTTGCACAAATTCGCGACACGCACTGTTGTTGTTGTTGTTGTTGTTGTGTTTCTTTGCGCAAAATTGCAACTCCGTGTATTACTATAATTTTCGCTGGCAAACACTGTTTTTCAACAGAAAATCGTTTATTGGCACCTGATAAACGTATTTCACCGCAAACCGCGTTGAAAATGGCCTATTATAAGCGTTTTTCCGGCGGAAATAGTTCCCCATACAAAATGTATGGGGAAATGTTTATGCTTGTTTTCCGCGTTATTGCATCGATTTTGAAGCGGTTTTCGCACGAATCACTTAAAACGTACTCTTATCAACGATTTATCACCAAAGTCCAGTCGCTATAAGGGATTTTTGCACAAAAATTGTTATTCTCACTGCGGAGCAAACACACCATGTCTGAAGAGCTCGACTGCTCGAATACACACACACAGGGATAACTGGCTTGTGGCCGCCAAGCGTTCATAGCGACGTGGCTTTTTGATCCTTCGATGTCGGCTCTTCCTATCATTGTGAAGCAAAATTCACCAAGCGTAGGATTGTTCACCCTTTCAAGGGAACGTGAGCTGGGTTTAGACCGTCGTGAGACAGGTTAGTTTTACCCTACTGGTGTGTGCTGTTTGCCGCTATCTTAACGGAATTCCTGTGCAGTACGAGAGGAACCACAGGTACGGACCACTGGCTCAATACTAGTTCGACCGGACTTTGGTATGACGCTACGTCCGCTGGATTATGCCTGAACGCCTCTAAGGTCGTATCCAATCCGAGCTGATAGCGCTTCTCAAACCCATTAGGTGATCGGAAGCTAGCGGGCTTAACAACCCTCCGAGATCCGTCGGTGCTGCCCCGCGCACACTGACGTCTCATCCCCGCTATAGCACTAGACTGAGCCGCAACGGGCGGGAGCACGCTGCACGTGGAAGTACCTTACCACAGGGAACCCTGGTGGCTGTGTTTCCGTCGACCGTGGATACAACTAGTTTCGACACCTTCGACCGCCCGCAAACGACGGGACTACAGGCTGGGAGCTGCGAGTTGTAGAGATGCGTTCGCATCGATCCTCTCAGGCGACCCATGCTTGCTGGTGCTCGCGTTCACTTTGGGAATGGAGTGTTCGCGAGAGTGATTGTTGTGTTGTGTGTGTACAGTTGGTGCTTGCGTGCACTCCCATAGTGGAGTGTTCGCGAGCTTAAAACGCTAAGTCCCGATTAATACTCTCCTCGCAACATTATGTGCGTGGCTCCACGCCAAGTGGGATTAGCGGTGCGAAACGCGATTGGTAAAGTCGATGGTGATGTGCGTACCAACAGGCGATTTGTTAAGTCAAATGCGAACTGTGGTGCAACAGGCAATGTGTGTTTATTATCAGGTGTTGTTGGAAGTCAATACGATTTGACTTTCAAAAATTTTTCTAAGTCCCGATTTTTTTTCTCGTCGAGTAACTACAATGCACTATTTCTATCGCAGCGGACTTGTTGTTCATGGCCTAAATGATCGCGAACGAACACGTATTCGCAAAAAAATTTTTGTATGAAAAAGTCACCACTCGGGTACCTCCATACAAAAGTACCAAGTTCGGGTCGAGTGGTCGATGGACGTCGAAGGTGAAAATTTTTCATCATCGAAAATTTTTTCCAAAGTTGAAGCAAATGGGCCCTAGAGTATGAAAAGTGAAACCACGGATCGATTTGAGAAATAAAAATTTTTGTATGAAAAAGTCACCACTCGGGTACCTCCATACAAAAGTACCAAGTTCGGGTCGAGTGGTCGATGGACGTCGAAGGTGAAAATTTTTCATCATCGAAAATTTTTTCCAAAGTTGAAGCAAATGGGCCCTAGAGTATGAAAAGTGAAACCACGGATCGATTTGAGAAATAAAAATTTTTTGTATGGGAGGGCCCCTGCTAGAACATTTTTCCCAAGTGCGACCATTTTACCCAGTGAGTCAAAAAAAAATTTTTTTCACGGTGACTCAAAACTTCAATATTAGACTTCCCTGAGTATGAAAAGTGAAACGAAAATCATTTTTGAGAAGAAAAAATTTTTGTATGGGAGGGCCCCTGCTAGAACATTTTTACCAAGTGCGACCATTTTACCCGGTGAGTCAAAAAAAAATTTTTGTATGGGAGGGCCCCTGCTAGAACATTTTTCCCAAGTGCGTCGATTTTGGGTCGCCGACACAAGCTCGGGTAAAAAAAATTTTTTTTTCACGGTGACTCAAAACATCAATTTTAGACTCCCCTGAGTATGAAAAGTGAAACGAAAATCATTTTTGAGAAGAAAAAATTTTTGTATGGGAGGGCCCCTGCTAGAACATTTTTCCCAAGTGCGTCGATTTTTGGGTCGCCGACACAAGCTCGGGTCAAAAAATTTTTTTTTTCTCGGTGACTCAAAACATCAATTTTAGACTCCCCTGAGTATGAAAAGTGAAACGAAAATCATTTTTGAGAAGAAAAAAATTTTGTATGGGAGGGCCCCTGCTAGAACATTTTTCCCAAGTGCGTCGATTTTGGGTCGCCGACACAAGCTCGGGTCAAAAAAATTTTTTTTTCACGGTGACTCAAAACATCAATTTTAGACTCCCCTGAGTATGAAAAGTGAAACGAAAATCATTTTTGAGAAGAAAAAATTTTTGTATGGGAGGGCCCCTGCTAGAACATTTTTCCCAAGTGCGTCGATTTTGGGTCGCCGACACAAGCTCGGGTCAAAAAAATTTTTTTTTCTCGGTGACTCAAAACATCAATTTTAGACTCCCCTGAGTATGAAAAGTGAAACGAAAATCATTTTTG
>NW_026453522.1:35000-37500 GCF_943734755.1 Anopheles moucheti
GGGTCGAGTGGTCGATGGACGTCGAAGGTGAAAATTTTTCATCATCGAAAATTTTTTCCAAAGTTGAAGCAAATGGGCCCTAGAGTATGAAAAGTGAAACCACGGATCGATTTGAGAAATAAAAATTTTTTGTATGGGAGGGCCCCTGCTAGAACATTTTTCCCAAGTGCGACCATTTTACCCAGTGAGTCAAAAAAAAATTTTTTTCACGGTGACTCAAAACTTCAATATTAGACTTCCCTGAGTATGAAAAGTGAAACGAAAATCATTTTTGAGAAGAAAAAATTTTTGTATGGGAGGGCCCCTGCTAGAACATTTTTACCAAGTGCGACCATTTTACCCGGTGAGTCAAAAAAAAATTTTTGTATGGGAGGGCCCCTGCTAGAACATTTTTCCCAAGTGCGTCGATTTTGGGTCGCCGACACAAGCTCGGGTAAAAAAAATTTTTTTTTCACGGTGACTCAAAACATCAATTTTAGACTCCCCTGAGTATGAAAAGTGAAACGAAAATCATTTTTGAGAAGAAAAAATTTTTGTATGGGAGGGCCCCTGCTAGAACATTTTTCCCAAGTGCGTCGATTTTTGGGTCGCCGACACAAGCTCGGGTCAAAAAATTTTTTTTTTCTCGGTGACTCAAAACATCAATTTTAGACTCCCCTGAGTATGAAAAGTGAAACGAAAATCATTTTTGAGAAGAAAAAAATTTTGTATGGGAGGGCCCCTGCTAGAACATTTTTCCCAAGTGCGTCGATTTTGGGTCGCCGACACAAGCTCGGGTCAAAAAAATTTTTTTTTCACGGTGACTCAAAACATCAATTTTAGACTCCCCTGAGTATGAAAAGTGAAACGAAAATCATTTTTGAGAAGAAAAAATTTTTGTATGGGAGGGCCCCTGCTAGAACATTTTTCCCAAGTGCGTCGATTTTGGGTCGCCGACACAAGCTCGGGTCAAAAAAATTTTTTTTTCTCGGTGACTCAAAACATCAATTTTAGACTCCCCTGAGTATGAAAAGTGAAACGAAAATCATTTTTGAGAAGAAAAAATTTTTGTATGGGAGGGCCCCTGCTAGAACATATTTCCCAAGTGCGTCGATTTTGGGTCGCCGACACAAGCTCGGGTCAAAAAAATTTTTTTTTCACGGTGACTCAAAACATCAATTTTAGACTCCCCTGAGTATGAAAAGTGAAACGAAAATCATTTTTGAGAAGAAAAAATTTTTGTATGGGAGGGCCCCTGCTAGAACATTTTTCCCAAGTGAGTCGATTTTTGGGTCGCGACACAAGCTCGGGTCAAAAAAAATTTTTTTTTCATGGTGACTCAAAACATCAATTTTAGACTCCCCTGAGTATGAAAAGTGAAACGAAAATCATTTTTGAGAAGAAAAAAATTTGTATGGGAGGGCCCCTGCTAGAACATTTTTCCCAAGTAAATTCGATTTTACCCGGTGAGTCAAAAAATTTTGAAAAAAATATTTTGCCAAAATCGTGTTCATTGCCTATTATAAGGGACCAGGTCAGCTCACACGCATTTTTGGAGACCATATGGAAAGTGCGTCTGGGATTGCGGAAATTAAGTTTAGAGTGTTAAATGATGGTTTCGCAATCCCGAAAGGCTCAAAATCCACCCTAAGGTCCCCTGGGTGAAATGTGGTTTCCAAGGTGTGAGCGCTATCGGTGATAGAGTTGGAATGTGATTTCCAGAGCGCAGGGCGACTGGGCTAGAGCGAAAATCATAGACAAAGGTAAGTATTGGACTGAACGACTCGAAGCAAACGAAAATCATAGACAAGGGTAATGGACTGAACGACTCGAAGCAAACGAAAATCACATACAAGAGTAATGGACTGAACGAATCGAAGCAAACGAAAACCGCAAACAAGGGTAATGGACTGAACGAATCGAAGCAAACGAAAACCACAGACAAGAGTAATGGAGTGAACGAATCGAAGTAAACGAAAACCACAGACAAGAGTAATAGAGTGAACGAATCGAAGCAAACGAAAACCACAGACAAGAGTAATAGAGTGAACGAATCGAAGCAAACGAAAGTCATGGACAAGAGTACTGAAAATCGGACCAAACCTCTAGAAGCACACGAAAATCATGGACAAGAGTACTCAAAAACACGGACCAAACCTATGGAAGCACACGAAAACCATGAACACAGGGATAACTGAAAACGAACCGAACCTCTCGTAGCAAACGAAAAACATGGACAAAATTATTCGAAACGAACCGAAGCTCGATGCGAAAAACATGGAAAAGCAAGCCCGTAAGTCGCACTATCAAGCCCATAAGTCGCACTATCAAGCCCATAAGTCGCACTATCAAGCCCGTTAGTCGCACTATCAAGCCCATAGGTCGCACTATCAAGCCCGTTGGTCGCACTATCAAAGCCCGTTAGTCGCACTATCAGGCCCATAAGTCGCACTATCAGGCCCGTAAGTCGCACCAAAAAGCCCGTAAATTGCCCTATCAAGCCCGTTAGTCGCACTATCAG
>NW_026453522.1:47500-50000 GCF_943734755.1 Anopheles moucheti
GAAACGAAAATCATTTTTGAGAAGAAAAAAATTTTGTATGGGAGGGCCCCTGCTAGAACATTTTTCCCAAGTGCGTCGATTTTGGGTCGCCGACACAAGCTCGGGTCAAAAAAATTTTTTTTTCACGGTGACTCAAAACATCAATTTTAGACTCCCCTGAGTATGAAAAGTGAAACGAAAATCATTTTTGAGAAGAAAAAATTTTTGTATGGGAGGGCCCCTGCTAGAACATATTTCCCAAGTGCGTCGATTTTTGGGTCGCCGACACAAGCTCGGGTCAAAAAAATTTTTTTTTCTCGGTGACTCAAAACATCAATTTTAGACTCCCCTGAGTATGAAAAGTGAAACGAAAATCATTTTTGAGAAGAAAAAATTTTTGTATGGGAGGGCCCCTGCTAGAACATTTTTCCCAAGTGCGTCGATTTTGGGTCGCCGACACAAGCTCGGGTCAAAAAATTTTTTTTTTCACGGTGACTCAAAACATCAATTTTAGACTCCCCTGAGTATGAAAAGTGAAACGAAAATCATTTTTGAGAAGAAAAAATTTTTGTATGGGAGGGCCCCTGCTAGAACATTTTTCCCAAGTGAGTCGATTTTTGGGTCGCGACACAAGCTCGGGTCAAAAAAAATTTTTTTTTCATGGTGACTCAAAACATCAATTTTAGACTCCCCTGAGTATGAAAAGTGAAACGAAAATCATTTTTGAGAAGAAAAAAATTTGTATGGGAGGGCCCCTGCTAGAACATTTTTCCCAAGTAAATTCGATTTTACCCGGTGAGTCAAAAAATTTTGAAAAAAATATTTTGCCAAAATCGTGTTCATTGCCTATTATAAGGGACCAGGTCAGCTCACACGCATTTTTGGAGACCATATGGAAAGTGCGTCTGGGATTGCGGAAATTAAGTTTAGAGTGTTAAATGATGGTTTCGCAATCCCGAAAGGCTCAAAATCCACCCTAAGGTCCCCTGGGTGAAATGTGGTTTCCAAGGTGTGAGCGCTATCGGTGATAGAGTTGGAATGTGATTTCCAGAGCGCAGGGCGACTGGGCTTAGAGCGAAAATCATAGACAAGGGTAAGTATTGGACTGAACGACTCGAAGCAAACGAAAATCATAGACAAGGGTAATGGACTGAACGACTCGAAGCAAACGAAAACCACACACAAGAGTAATGGACTGAACGAATCGAAGCAAACGAAAATCACATACAAGAGTAATGGACTGAACGAATCGAAGCAAACGAAAAACCACAGACAAGAGTAATGGAGTGAACGAATCGAAGCAAACGAAAACCAAAGACAAGAGTAATAGAGTGAACGAATCGAAGCAAACGAAAACCATGAACACAGGGATAACTGAGAACGAACCTACCTATCAGAGCATGTGAAAGCATGGACAAGAGTACTGAAAATCGGACCAAACCTCAAGAAGCACACGAAAATCATGGACAAGAGTACTCAAAAACACGGACCAAACCTATCGAAGCTCACGAAAACCATGAACACAGGGATAACTGAGAACGAACCTACCTATCAGAGCATGTGAAAGCATGGACAAGAGTACTGAAAATCGGACCAAACCTCAAGAAGCACACGAAAATCATGGACAAGAGTACTCAAAAACACGGACCAAACCTATGGAAGCACACGAAAACCATGAACACAGGGATAACTGAAAACGAACCGAACCTCTCGTAGCAAACGAAAAACATGGACAAAATTATTCGAAACGAACCGAAGCTCGATGCGAAAAACATGGAAAAGCAAGCCCGTAAGTCGCACTATCAAGCCCATAAGTCGCACTATCAAGCCCATAAGTCGCACTATCAAGCCCGTTAGTCGCACTATCAAGCCCATAGGTCGCACTATCAAGCCCGTTGGTCGCACTATCAAAGCCCGTTAGTCGCACTATCAGGCCCATAAGTCGCACTATCAGGCCCGTAAGTCGCACCAAAAAGCCCGTAAATTGCCCTATCAAGCCCGTTAGTCGCACTATCAGGCCCATAAGTCGCACCAACAAGCCCGTAAATTACCCTATCAAGCCCATAAGTCGCACCAAAAAGCCCGTAAATTGCCCTATCAAGCCCATAAGTCGCACCAAAAAGCCCGTAATTCGCACCAAAAAGCCCGTAAATTGCCCTATCAAGCCCGTTAGTCGCACTATCAGGCCCGTAAGTCGCACCAGCAAGCCCGTAAATTGCCCGATAAAGCCCGTAAATTGCCCGATCAAGAGCCAGCGCTGCATTGTCGGTTAATCCCGTCGATCGCGCCGGCTATTTCTCAGAAGGTTGTACGGACACCATACCCGGTGGCAAGTACCGCGAAGTTTATAACGCAACAGAACGTTCGCCAGTCGGACACAAGAATTGGAAAAGCTCGTTGTAGTGTACAGGAATCGAACCGAACCTCCTAGCGAGAATAGGGTCCCGTGAGCAATCGCGCGGACCTATGTGAAATGGTTTAGAGTGTGATGTGATGTGATACACGGTGGAAGCGGTGCATG
>NW_026453522.1:85000-92500 GCF_943734755.1 Anopheles moucheti
ACTACATCTAACTCCATCGCCGGAAAAGTGATTTTCGCAACATCCAGAGAGATACGGGCGGAAAAGCGTTTTTCCGAAGAAGAAAATTTTCGCCCTGATACCGTCGTGCGGGGTATCAAACGACGAGTTTTCAAGAGGGGAGTCGGGAAAATACCCCCCCACCACCATACCACCCACCCCCACCCCCCTAGAGCGGAAAAACCACCCAGGAAGCGGTTTTTCGCGATTTTTCCGAGGAAAACTTCATCGCCACCCAGGCAAGTGGGGTATCAGAAGAAGCGGCTCGGCGGGACGAGTCCATCGCGCACCCCCCCGTTCTTCTACCATCTTCCCTCACCTCGCCCGGGCGGAAAAACCTCTCCGTCGATCCTCGTGGCAGTCCGCTGCTGGCGTCCCTCCTTGAGGGGGAGTAAAACCAGCTTAAAGCGCGGAATCTTCCTTCCTTTTGGCGATGATGTCCACCAGTAGGAACCTTCGATCACGGTCGGGATCGACCGATAGCCGAGCACCGGTGGGCTCGAAACCGGTAGTGATGCTCAGCAGAGTGCCGGAAGGGCAGACCGCAGCCACGAGCGGTGTTGCTCGCACGAGTGGCGTTGGCACGGCCACGGCTGCGAAAGGAGCCACGATGGAGAGGCTCATCGAGCGTCTGGAGGACGAGCTATCCCTCCTCCGTGTTCAGCTGACGGAGCAAGCTGAGCAATACCGGAAAGACCTCGCGGCGATGCAGGAGTGCCATCGCCAGGAGGTGCTCCATCTGCGAGAGGAGAACCGTAAGGAGCGGGAGATGGTCTCTGGGCTCCTTACGCAACTGGTTGTTGCGCAGTCGCAGCAGCAACAGCAGCAGCAGCAGCAGCAGCAGCTGGCACAACAGCGAGAGGGTGCGGTGACGGCTACGGTGGTGCCGTCTCCGGACCAGGAAGGCGGCTCCTGGGCCGAGGTGGTGCGCCGTAAGCCGGCACGCCAGCAGCCGGCTCAGCAGCATCAGCAGCAGTGGCCGCAGCTCCCGCAACGGCAGCAGCCGCAGCGGCAACAGCAGCAACGTCCGCAGCAACATCAGAGCGGACAGCGTTCGGCTGGGCAGCCCCAGCAACAACAACAACAGTGGCATTTGCAGGGCCAGTTGCTGCGAAAGCAGAGTAAGCAGCAGCCACGCACATTGCCAGCTGCAGTGAAGAAGTCGCGGAAGCGGCCCGACACCATCGAGGTGATGCCAGCGGAGGGCGTCAGCTACCTCGACATGTATAGGGCGATTCGTACGAGCTCGCATCTCGACGGCATGCAGGAGAAGATCGGCGTCGGCAAGCGAACGCCGAAAGACACCTTGCGGCTGCCGCTGAGCCGTGATGCCGACAGCGCCGAGCTGTGCCAGCGTATCCGGCAAGCCATCGGAGACAAGGGTGCGGCGACCGTGCGTACGGAGATGTCGATGGTGATTATAACAAACATCGACTCCTTGGCGAGCGAGGACCAGCTGCGTCGGGCGGTGTTGACGGCTCTCGGCAAGGAGCATTCCGAGGCCACCTTCGACATGTGGGAGCGGCGAGACGGCACGAAGCGTGCTCGCGTTCGTCTGCCCCGGTCGGATGCGGAGCATCTGGCTGGGAAGCGCCTGCTCCTAGGACACACCTCCTGTTGGGTGTGGGAGGTCCCGAAAGCGTCGCTGGAGGAGAAGCGGTGCTTCCGATGTTTGGAGCGCGGCCACTTCGCCGGGCAGTGCTCGGGAGAGGACCGCAGCAAAGCGTGTATCCGGTGTGGCGCGGAAGGCCACAAGGCAGCGAGCTGCACTGGCGAGGCTCGCTGTTTGAAGTGTGGCGGCCCGCACTCGATTGCCGCAGCTTCGTGCAAAGCTGCAGCCACACGATGATGATAGAAGTGCTCCAGATAAATATCGGTAAGAGCAGGAGCGCTCAGGATCTTGCGCTCCAGCGGATGAGGGAGGAGGGAGCAGACGTGATGCTCATCACGGAGCTCTATGCTGTGCCGGCCAACAATGGGAACTGGGCATCCGACGACGCACTGAAGGCCGCGATCGTCACCAGTGGCCAACGGTTTCCCATACAGCGGGTGAGGAGCGTGCAGCATCCGGGCATCGTAGCTGCCGAGGTGGCGGGCATCGTTGTCATCTGCTGCTATATTCCGCCATCGATCGGCCTCCCGGAGTTCGAGCAGCAGATGGACCGGCTGGAGGTACTTGCGCGAGGCCACCCTTGCGTGCTGATAGCTGGTGACTTCAACGCGTGGCATGGGGCCTGGGGGAGCGAGCGGGCCAACCTTAAGGGTGAGGCGCTCCTTCAGACGGTTACCAGCCTAGGATTGGAGGTCCTCAACCGCGGCACGGAGCCGACATTCCTGGGGAACGGTGTGGCTCGGCCCAGCAGAGTGGACGTCGCCTTCGCGAGTCCAACGCTCTGCCGATCGGATGGAGCAGCGGAGGACATCAGCTCCTGGCGGACGCTAGACCGCTACTCCTATAGCGACCACCGCTATATTCGGTTTGCGGTCGGGCAACAGCATCGTACAGGTCAGCGGCCCGGACGGGGCATTCATCAGCAGGAAGGTGTCGAAGTACGGGAGGCGGGTACTCGCTGGCGAACTCGCCAGTTTTGCCCCCGTACTTTCGAGCTGGCACTTGAGGCGACCCGTTTTGCCGATCGGGTGACCGATGCGGCAAGCCTGGGGATGGTGCTTACGGAGGCCTGCGACGCTACCATGGCGAGGATTGGGCAGTCGCAGCAGCAGAGGAGGAACTGCAACACATATTGGTGGACTCCGGATATCGAGGAGCTGACCGAGCGCTGCCGGTTGGCTCGGGAGCGACAGTTATTGGCCCTCGACGAGACGTCCGCCGAACTGGCTTCAGAGGAACATCAGGAGGCGCGTGCTGCCTTAAGGGTGGCAATTAAGGCCAGCAAGCAGCGCCAGTTCGATGAGTGGCTGCAGGCCCTGGCTGCAGATGAGACGGGACAGTGGTTCCGGCAAGTGCTTCTTCGGTTTCGGGGCAGCTGGACGGCGCGTGAACGCGATCCAGCGGTGTTGCAGCGGATCGTCGAGGAGCTGTTTCCGGAGCATCCCCCGGTCGAGTGGCCGGACGTCACGCCTTCGGAAGGGGACACTCCGGTCCGTCCGATCAGCTGCGCGGAGCTCCAGGCGATAGCGAGCGAGCTGCATCCGCGGAAGGCGCCTGGCCTCGATGGAGTACCGAACGCTGCGGTAACGGCTGCCATCCGGAAGTATCCGGAGCCATTCGCTGGTGTCTACCAGCGCTGCTTGGACACCGGCGAAATACCACGCGAATGGAAAAGGCAGAAGCTGGTGCTGTTGCCTAAGCCGGGTAAGCCGCCGGGCGAAGCCTCGTCCTGCCGCCCGATCTGCTTGATCGACAATCCGGCGAAGGTCTTCGAGAGGACTACGCTGGACAGACTCAACGAGCACCTGGAGGATCCGGAGGCACCTCGGCTGGCCGAGAACCAGTTCGGTTTCCGGAAGCAGCGGAGCACCCTGCAGGCGATCCAGCTGGTGGTGGAAGCAGGCGAGCGCGCGATGTCCTACGGACGGACTAACAACCGGGATAAGCGCTGTCTGCTGGTTGTGGCGTTGGACGTCAGAAACGCCTTTAACACCGCCAGCTGGCAGGCGATAGCGATGGCCCTGCGTGAGAAGGAGGTTCCAGCGCAGCTGCAACTCCTGCTCCGCGACTATTTCACCGACAGGGAGCTGGTGTACGACACCCACGACGGCCCGGTGTCACGTCGGGTGACGGCAGGCGTTCCACAGGGGTCAATCCTTGGCCCGACTCTGTGGAACGTTATGTACGACGGCGTTCTGCGGATCCAGCTCCCTGAAGGGGCCACCATCGTCGGCTTTGCCGATGACATCGCCATCCTGGCCGAGGGCTGCACACCCGAGGAGTCGGCGACGGTCGCGGAGGCTGCGATCGACGCGGTGATGGGGTGGCTCGAGGCACGTCACCTTAGTCTCGCCCCCCACAAAACCGAGGTGGTTCTGATATCGAGTCTGCGTCGAGGACGTTTGGAAATTCCTGTGCGCGTCGGCGAAGTGGTCTGCACGTCAAAGCGATCGATACGCTACCTGGGGGTACAACTCCACGAGAAACTCTCGTGGAAACCGCACGTGGAAGCGGCCGCGGACAAGGCCCTCCGTGCGGTGGCGGTGGTTACCTCGGTGATGAGGAACCACAGCGGCCCCCAGGTGGCCAAGCGGCGGTTGCTGGCAGGAGTCGCTGAGTCGGTGATCCGGTACGCCTCGCCCATCTGGGCTAAGGCGACAGACATGCAGTGGTGCCGAAGACGACTGGCCCAGGTCCAGAAGCCACTGGCACGTGGGGTATCGAGTTCGTTCCGCTCGGTATCCTACGAGGTGTCAGTGGTGATGGCTGGTTTGGTGCCGTACTGGCTGGTCGTCAACGAGGACGCAAGGTGCCATAGCAGGCTGCTGGTCGAGCCTGGCGCCAGCAGGAAGGAGGTACGAGCGGCGGAGCGAGCAGCCACGATGCTGCAATGGCAGGACGCCTGGGACCGTGCGGCGGCAACACCATCGGCCAGCCGCTACTTGACGTGGGCACACAGTCTGATTCCCGACCTGCACCGGTGGACGGGACGAAAGCACGGGAAGGTGGACTTCCACCTTTCGCAGGTGCTCTCCGGACACGGATTCTTCCGGGAGTACCTGCACGTCTGCGGCTTCGCGTCGTCTCCGGAGTGTCCACGGTGCGTGGGGTCGGTCGAGTCGGTGGCCCACGTCTTGTTCGAGTGTCCCGTGTTTGAGGAAATCCGTCACGAGCTGTTGGGCTGGGGGACACCCGAGTCGGTCCAGCTTAACAACATCGCAGAGAAGCTGCTGGAGAGTGCGGAGTGGTGGGACCGCATTCAGAAAGCAGCAAAGACCATCACCACAGTGCTTCAACAGCTGTGGCGCGATGAGGAAGCGCTCACCAATGGTCGAACGGAAGCGGCTTTCGCCGAGGACGAGGAAGTGGTCCTCGAAAGTGTGGCCGCACTCTTCGGTGAGGAGATGGACGACGTCATCATCGAAGACATCACGCGGCGCGTGAACGAGTCGCGAGCAGCGCGTCAGCGATCTGCCCGCAACCGACGGCTTCGCGGCAGAGCGGAGGATCGGGCGCGAGTGCGACTGGCTGCGGACGTCGCAGCAGCACTGGCCGCCCGAGATGACGAGATACTGCGGACGACAGTAGAGGCGGAGCGAGCGGGCCTAGCTCCTCCTCCCATACCTAGGCGTAGCAGAGGGGGACCACCTTCCCCTGAAACGGTTAGAATTCGCCATGAGCGGCGTCTATACATGCAGCGCGCATGGCGAGCTCGGGTCCAGGCTGAGGGACCCTCGACGACGCGCCGCCGTCGGACCGCGCCTACGGAGGCGGACCTGATAAGGTCTCGGCGGAACAGACGCGAAAACGAAAGGCGCCGTCGTGCTTTGGCTGCAGGCCGACGATGGACACCCGCGGAGGAGGCTGCCGCCAGCGAGGCGGAATGGTCAGATCGATAGATGTCGGGTTGACTTCTTGAGATCTCCGAGAGGGGAAAGAATGAGTGAGTCACGCGGACTAAGCAAGCGTACGCCTTTAATATGCGGTTAAGATACGATTCAATTTAATAAAGAAATAGGGAAGAGACATCCGAAAGGGTTCGTAATGACGCATGACAAATCCCTGGCGGGCGACGTCGTGCGTCAAGAGCGTGGGTTTATGCTATTGTTTGTTAGAACATAATGTTTATGAACAATAAAACCTGCATTTGTTAAAAAAAAAAAAAAAAAAACGAAGTGGAGCTTGCGGCTTAATTTGACTCAACACGGGAAAATTTACCAGGTCCGAACTTATCGAGGTAAGACAGATTGAGAGCTCTTTCTCAAATTTAAGGGTAGTGGTGCATGGCCGTTCTTAGTTCGTGGAATGATTTGTCTGGTTAATTCCGATAACGAACGCGACTCAAACAAGCTAACTAGAACGCTGTCAGCAGTGCACCTCCGGGCGCACCTGACGTCAAGGCCGGCGGCCCCTTCACGGGCGGTCGTCGGCCACGTTTGCCCTGCTTAGCGGGACAACTTGTGTTTAGCAAGGTGAGAATGAGCGATAACAGGTCCGTGATGCCCTTAGATGTTCTGGGCTGCACGCGTGCTACAATGTGAGCAGCAGCGTGTTCTCGCCAATTGGCGCCCCCATTCCGAGAGGAACGGGAAATCACCCAAATGCTCATTTAGTTGGGATTGGGGACTGCAACGGTCCCCATGAACCTGGAATTTCTAGTAAGTGCTAGTCATTAGCTAGCGCTGATTACGTCCCTGCCCTTTGTACACACCGCCCGTCGCTACTACCGATGGATTATTTAGTGAGGTCTCTGGAGGCACACCTTCCGCGGTTCCTTCGTGAGCTGCAGCTGGCATGGCCGAAGTTGACCGAACTTGATGATTTAGAGGAAGTAAAAGTCGTAACAAGGTTTCCGTAGGTGAACCTGCGGAAGGATCATTACCGATCAATACATATATGTTGTTGTGTGAGTTGGTTAGAGAGATAGAGAAACACGGTATCAGCAGAACAAACTGCTATGTTACCTTTTGGGGGCCGCGCACGCCAATTAGACCCGCGAGAGAGGTGTGTCTATACTACGATATTGAGCGTGCGCGACCGTAGGCCAGTGGCCTTCGTACCTGTGCGCACACTCCCAATGGCAGCCATCGAACGCGTAAAGTGTGTGACACATGGGCGAAGGTAAAGACCCACTAGAACATATTTAAACACTGGCCTCGAGCGAGAGAGAACCTAATCAAGAGAACGAAAGTTGTGCAAGATCGCGCCGATGCCGCCCACATCGCGCGTCGATCAATGGGAAGGAAGACCAATGGTCATCCTTGTCCACCCTGGACGGCTTCGAAGGAACCGAGAGGTGCACGGTTACGCTGTCCGGGGAACTTAAGTTGTGAGAGATGCACCTAGCGCATAACGAAAACATAGGAGACAGTTGAACATACCAAAACCCTAGGCAGGGGATCACTCGGCTCATGGATCGATGAAGACCGCAGCTAAATGCGCGTCAGAATGTGAACTGCAGGACACATGAACACCGACACGTTGAACGCATATGGCGCATCGGACGTTTAAACCCGACCGATGCACACATTCTTGAGTGCCTACCAATTCTTGTTACACACTATTCCATAACTACAGGACGCCCGCGTACCAGCGGCACGCCTGGGCGAGCAGCACGCCCGGGAGTGTGTCGCAGGCTTGAACACACGCGTTTGGCGCACTGTGCATCATGGCGTGCTCGGACCCCTTCCGCGGGGGACCTTGGGCGCTGAAATGGTAAGGCGGTACAGTTGGCCCAGTGGGTGCGTGTCGTGTCGCACGGTTCGAACTTCGGCTATAAGACAACCTGGGAGCACCGGAAGCCCTTGAACACCTGGCTTGCCGTCTGTTGCCGGGACCCGCCGTCTGGCCGAGTCGTGTAACGCGTGCGG
>NW_026453522.1:97500-110000 GCF_943734755.1 Anopheles moucheti
GAGGGTGGAGTCCACCACTGACGCAAGAAGACGCCGCTTCGCACTCGTTGGCCCGCCGTGGTTGCGGAGCAGCCTGGAGATCGCCTGTGCCACACGGAGCGCCTTCGACGTGGCCTGCTCGACGTGTGGCTTCCACGACAAGTGGTCCTCGATGATGACCCCGAGGTACTTGAGCGTACGGGTCGGCATCTTCTCCACTCCGCTGACGCTCACCGGGACTCGGGTGTTGTCTCGCCGCATGGTGGACACGATAATCAGTTCGGTTTTGGCCGGAGCAATCTCCAGATGGTGTTGTGCCATCCACGAACTGATCACCGCAATCGCCGTCTCTGCTGCTCGCGTCGCTGTTTCAGGTGTAGTCCCCTCCGCCAGCACCGCGATGTCGTCCGCGAAGCCGATCACTTCAGCACCCTCGGGCAGCTCCACCCGAAGCACGCCGTCGTACATGGCGTTCCACAACGTTGGGCCCAGTATTGAGCCCTGTGGAACGCCTGCCGTAATCGTACGCCGCACTGGTCCCTCGCTGGTCTCGTACACCAGCCTCCTCTCAGAAAAGTAGCTGCGCAAGATTCTCTGGAGGGCTGTAGGGACCTGCAGCTTCTGCAGGGCAGCCGCAATCGCCTTCCAGCTCGCGGAATTGAAGGCGTTCCTCACGTCCAGCGCTGCGACCGCCAGACAGCGAGGGTCCCGCTGGTTGGTACGATGGAATGTCCTCGCGTGCTGCCCCCGCTCGACTACTCGTTCGATGGCCTGGATGGTTGACCGGCCTCGCCGGAACCCGTGCTGATTTGGCGACAGACGAGGCGCGTCGCTGTCCTCCAAGTGGTCGTTCAGCCGATCTAGGATCAGCCGTTCGAACCCCTTGGCGACTGCTCCCAGCATGAGCAGCGGGCGGTATGACGACGGATCGCCCGGCTGCTTTCCCGGCTTCGCGATCAGCACGAGACGAGCCTCCTTCCACTCCGCAGGAAACTCGCCCTGTTCGAGCAGCTGGTTGTAGACTTTCGCGAACACCTCCGGATGCTTCCTCATCGCCGCCTTCACTGCGGCGTTGGGTATGCCGTCCAACCCTGGCGCCTTCGAGGGAGCCATCCGCTCGGCCAGCGACAGGATCTCCGCAACCGTGACCGGCCTCAGAGCCTCGTGTGAGGCAGCACACGCTTCGATGTCTGGCCACTCAAATGCTGGATGCTCCGGAAACAGCGCGTCGACGATCGGGTCGAGTACGGCTCGGTCCGTTTCCGGTGGCGCCCTGCTGCGCAGTTTCGCTCGCACCACTTTGTACCCGAGTCCGAACACCTCAGCTTCAACACAGTCGATCAGCTCCTGGAGGCTGCTTTCTTTGCTGCTCTTTATTTCAGCCTTCAGCAGACGGCGGCAATCCTGCAGCCTGGCAGATGTCGCTGCACGCTCCGACAGTTGGGCTCGGCAATGAGCGGCCTCCGCTGCTTCGCACTCCTCCCTCAGGCGCTCGATCTCTGGAGACCACCAGTACATCTGGGGCTTGCGGTGGAAAGTGGCCCCATGCACTCTCTCCATGGTCTCATCGCACGCCTGGGTGAGTCCGCCGATCAGCCCCTCCGGTGTATCGACCTGTTCGAAGTGGCCGTGTGTGAGGGCGATGTCGAAGCACCTCCTGTCGAATTGCGCCGTCTTCCACCGGGTCCCGGCGTGTCTGGCTGTCCCATCGCTGGCTGCTGTCCGGCTTCGCTGCTGCTGGCCTCGTCGCGTGGAACGTTGACCCGGAACGTCCACCTGAAACTCAACGTAGGCGTGATCGCTACCGGAGAATCGGCTCAGCACTCGCCATGAGCCCGGCCTCGCGATGGATGGGCTAGCGAATGTAACGTCGATCACGCTTTCTCGCGCCGCCCCGTTGCCCTTGAACGTGGGCACGTTGCCACGGTTGAGCGTCTGCAGCGACAGCTGCTCCACCACACTCAGGAGATCCTGCCCCTTCTGGGTAGTGCGCGCGCTCCCCCATTCCTCGTTCCACGCATTAAAGTCGCCGGCCAGGACGGATGTTGTGTGTCCGACGAGCGACATTTCCACCGCACCGAGGAAGCTCTCGAATTCCGCGGGACCGCTGCTGGGGGACACGTAACAGCTGGCAAACGTGACTCCTGCTATGGTGGCCACCACTAGTCCCGGGGCGACGCTCCCCCACAAACGCTGAATTGGATAGGCGCCCGTTGCGATGATCGCTACGCCCTGCTCCACATCAACGGCCCACCGCGGGTCGTCGCGAGGCGGCCGATACAGCTCGCAGGCGAGCACCACCTGAACCTCGAGCTCGCGAGCCGTCTGCAACATCAGGTCTTGTGCTGCCTGACATCGCCCGAGGTTCACCTGCAGCACTCTCAGCGCCGGCACGTCGGGTGTCCCACCCGATGCGGTCCCCCGCAGGCGGCACAGCAGACCTCCGCCGTGCAGCTCTTCGCCTGATGGTCCGGCTTCCCGCAGCGAATGCAGCAAGCCGAGCGATCCGTCTCGCTCTTGCACGCCGCCCGGATGTGCCCCGTCTCCAGGCACCTGAAGCAGCGTTGCTGACGCGCCTGCAGTTGCGTCACTTGCTCGATCAGGCAAGACGTGAACTTGATCTTCACGTGCTCGCCCACCAGCTTCTCCGCTACCTTTACCGGTACCCGTACCATCGCCACCTTCGTGCTGTCCCACGCAGGTCGCAGACGAACCGAGGTCTCCTCCACGGTGATATGGCACAGATTGGACAGTGCCATCGCCACATCGGCCTCCTTCGCTAAAGGGTCGATCGCCAGGATTTTTATTTCCGCAGTAGGCGTCACCAGCCGAGCTGAGGCCGACAGTTCCGCCTTTTCGCAGACCTCTTTGATGGTCTGCAGAACTCCTGCAGCGTCCGCGCCTTCATTAAGCTCCATCACCAATCTGGAGCGTGTGGTGCGTCGTCCTACACCTAGGGCCTCCTGGTGCTTCTCCATTTCTGGAGCCGCTCGCACCGCCTGGTATACCTCCAGCCAGGTTTGCCCCTCGCCTGGGGCGATTTCTACCGCGTCCGGCTTCGCTTTACGCTGCCGCTGGCGCTGTCCTCCTCGTTGTGTTGCAGGCTGGCTGCGCCGAGCCTGTTGTCCCTGCTGTTGCTGGGGCTGCTGTCGTGATGGCCCAGCGAACGCCTGTCGCTGAACCTCCGCCCGTCGTTGCGGTAGTTCCGGCCACTGCTGCTGCTGCTGCTGCTGCTGCTGCTGCTGCTGCTGCTGCTGTCGGCTCGTTGTTTGGCGTGCTGGTTTGCGACGCACCACCTCAGACCAAGAGCCGCCTTCCTGGTCCGGAAGTGGAGCTGCCGTTGCCATCGCCGCTCCTTGCTGGTGCTGCTGCTGCCTCCACTGCTGCTGCTGCTGCTGCTGCTGCTGCTGCTGCTGCTGCTGCTGGTGCTGCTGCTGCTGCTGTTGCTGCTGCTGCTGTTGCTGCTGCTGCCGCCCTGAACGCTGGCCACCCCCGTAGCCTAGCGTCTGCGCCAGCAGTTCTTGGAAGCTGGCGCGCTCCTCCTTCAGCTCGTGGCGCAGACGCTCGTTTTCCTCACGAGCCACCGTCTCACGCATGCGGGCTTCCTCCCTGACCAGCTTCGTCTCCTGCCTGGCCTGTTCTGCCATCGCCTCCATCTGCTGCCGGAGCATCGTTATCTCCTGCTGCAGACCGGCGATCGTTGCACGCAGCTGTTCATTGGACAGCGACGAATCGTTCAGGAGCTGTCGGAGCTCCGCCATGTCCGAGATTCCCTGCTTCGTTGCCGTCGCCGAGACTCGCGTAAGCATAACTTTCGGCTCAACAGCCGAAAGGGACCGCCCCACCCTTTCGTCGGTGGACTCCGACCTGAGTCGCGTGGTGCGAGTTGTCGCCATTACTGACGCCCCACTTCAACTCTCCCTTGCGGGAGGACGCTAATAGCGGGCCACGGAGAGGTTTTTCCGGCCTGGTGAGGTGGGGGAAGATGGTAGGAGGACGAATGGGTGCGCGTTGAACTCGCCTTGTCGAGCCGCTTCTTTTGATACCGCACTTTGTGGGGTGGCGATAAAATTTTTCGCAGAAAATCGCGAAAAACCGCTTCCTGGGTGGTTTTTCCGCCCTAGGGGGGTGGGAGTGGGTGGTATGGTGGTGGGGGGGTATTTTCCCGACTCCTCTCTTGAAAACTCGTCGTTTGATACCCCGCACGACGGTATCAGGGCGAAAATTTTCTTCTTCGGAAAAACGCTTTTCCGCCCGTATCTCTCTTTCTGAATGTTGCGAAAATCGCTTTTCCGGCGATGGTTTTCGATGTGAAAATTCACCCCGCAACTTTCTTCCAAACACCCGGGAGCTCTACCTCCGCTCCTTGGCCGGGAAAATCGCGAAAAACCGCTTCCTGGGTGGTTTTTCCGCCCTAGGGGGGTGGGAGTGGGTGGTATGGTGGTGGGGGGGTATTTTCCCGACTCCTCTCTTGAAAACTCGTCGTTTGATACCCCGCACGACGGTATCAGGGCGAAAATTTTCTTCTTCGGAAAAACGCTTTTCCGCCCGTATCTTTCTGGATGTTGCGAAAATCGCTTTTCCGGCGATTGTCTTCGATGTGAAAATTCACCCCGCAACTTTCTTCCAAACACCCGGGAGCTCTACCTCCGCTCCTTGGCCGGGAAAATCGCGGAAAACCACTTTTCGCGGGGGTTTTCCGGGGCTGGGTGGCGGGTGGGTGGTGCTAGGGGGGGGAAACCGCGTTTCCCCCACTCCTCTTTCCGAGACGCGTCGTTAGACACCCCACACGATGGTATTGGGCCGAAAATGTCACACACACACAAATCTCACACACACGTAAAGAGCGGTGAAATTTCGTCCGGGAGTGCCCCTCCGGGAGCGCTAGCGCTCCAGCAGGGGGGTGATTCGTCCGGAAGTTTTTTTCCTCGCTCTTTTTCACACACACGCCGCCATTTTCGACGAGCACGTGGTTATCTTTGTCCGCGAATAACTCCCTGAGTTTTTGTCCGATTGACACGAAATTTTCAACACTTGTTCTTTACTGTAGAGCGCAACTTTTGAGACACCTTCCAGCCGAATCGATCCGCAATGTTCGGAGTTATACAGGTGTGAAATTTCACCACAAAAACACCTGCCGTTCCGCGAACTCCATCAATTCGGCCAATGTTTCTTCACCAAAAGGTGTGGCCTGGTGAGGCCCACGAAGTGTCACTATCACTTTTTCGATAACTTCACTCTTTCGCACAATATATCACAAAAACCGTTTTGTTTAATAACACACGCAAGGGGGGGCGTGGGGCCACCAAATTCGCAGGGGGGGTTCCAGAGGGTACCTCCAACTTTACTGCAAACTTTCGCACCGGTCAAGCGCAAATTGCGGCACTTTTGCTCTGAAACACGGAGGAACGCGGATTTCCGTCTGCTCTCTCTGGAGGCTCGCACCAGACTACAGGGATAACTGGCTTGTGGCCGCCAAGCGTTCATAGCGACGTGGCTTTTTGATCCTTCGATGTCGGCTCTTCCTATCATTGTGAAGCAAAATTCACCAAGCGTAGGATTGTTCACCCTTTCAAGGGAACGTGAGCTGGGTTTAGACCGTCGTGAGACAGGTTAGTTTTACCCTACTGGTGTGTGCTGTTTGCCGCTATCTTAACGGAATTCCTGTGCAGTACGAGAGGAACCACAGGTACGGACCACTGGCTCAATACTAGTTCGACCGGACTTTGGTATGACGCTACGTCCGCTGGATTATGCCTGAACGCCTCTAAGGTCGTATCCAATCCGAGCTGATAGCGCTTCTCAAACCCATTAGGTGATCGGAAGCTAGCGGGCTTAACAACCCTCCGAGATCCGTCGGTGCTGCCCCGCGCACACTGACGTCTCATCCCCGCTATAGCACTAGACTGAGCCGCAACGGGCGGGAGCACGCTGCACGTGGAAGTACCTTACCACAGGGAACCCTGGTGGCTGTGTTTCCGTCGACCGTGGATACAACTAGTTTCGACACCTTCGACCGCCCGCAAACGACGGGACTACAGGCTGGGAGCTGCGAGTTGTAGAGATGCGTTCGCATCGATCCTCTCAGGCGACCCATGCTTGCTGGTGCTCGCGTTCACTTTGGGAATGGAGTGTTCGCGAGAGTGATTGTTGTGTTGTGTGTGTACAGTTGGTGCTTGCGTGCACTCCCATAGTGGAGTGTTCGCGAGCTTAAAACGCTAAGTCCCGATTAATACTCTCCTCGCAACATTATGTGCGTGGCTCCACGCCAAGTGGGATTAGCGGTGCGAAACGCGATTGGTAAAGTCGATGGTGATGTGCGTACCAACAGGCGATTTGTTAAGTCAAATGCGAACTGTGGTGCAACAGGCAATGTGTGTTTATTATCAGGTGTTGTTGGAAGTCAATACGATTTGACTTTCAAAAATTTTTCTAAGTCCCGATTTTTTTTCTCGTCGAGTAACTACAATGCACTATTTCTATCGCAGCGGACTTGCGGTTCATGGCCTTAATGATCGCGAACGAACACGTATTCGCAAAAAAATTTTTGTATGAAAAAGTCACCACTTGGGTACCTCCATACAAAAGTACCAAGTTCGGGTCGAGTGGTCGATGGACGTCGAAGGTGAAAATTTTTCATCATCGAAAATTTTTTCCAAAGTTGAAGCAATTGGGCCCTAGAGTATGAAAAGTGAAACCACGGATCGATTTGAGAAATAAAAATTTTTGTATGAAAAAGTCACCACTCGGGTACCTCCATACAAAAGTACCAAGTTCGGGTCGAGTGGTCGATGGACGTCGAAGGTGAAAATTTTTCATCATCGAAAAATTTTTCCAAAGTTGAAGCAAATGGGCCCTAGAGTATGAAAAGTGAAACCACGGATCGATTTGAGAAATAAAAATTTTTGTATGAAAAAGTCACCACTCGGGTACCTCCATACAAAAGTACCAAGTTCGGGTCGAGTGGTCGATGGACGTCGAAGGTGAAAATTTTTCATCATCGAAAAATTTTTCCAAAGTTGAAGCAAATGGGCCCTAGAGTATGAAAAGTGAAACCACGGATCGATTTGAGAAATAAAAATTTTTTGTATGGGAGGGCCCCTGCTAGAACATTTTTCCCAAGTGCGACCATTTTACCCAGTGAGTCAAAAAAAAATTTTTTTCACGGTGACTCAAAACTTCAATATTAGACTCCCCTGAGTATGAAAAGTGAAACGAAAATCATTTTTGAGAAGAAAAAATTTTTGTATGGGAGGGCCCCTGCTAGAACATTTTTACCAAGTGCGACCATTTTACCCGGTGAGTCAAAAAAAAATTTTTGTATGGGAGGGCCCCTGCTAGAACATTTTTCCCAAGTGCGTCGATTTTGGGTCGCCGACACAAGCTCGGGTCAAAAAAATTTTTTTTTCACGGTGACTCAAAACATCAATTTTAGACTCCCCTGAGTATGAAAAGTGAAACGAAAATCATTTTTGAGAAGAAAAAATTTTTGTATGGGAGGGCCCCTGCTAGAACATTTTTCCCAAGTGCGTCGATTTTGGGTCGCCGACACAAGCTCGGGTCAAAAAAATTTTTTTTTCTCGGTGACTCAAAACATCAATTTTAGACTCCCCTGAGTATGAAAAGTGAAACGAAAATCATTTTTGAGAAGAAAAAATTTTTGTATGGGAGGGCCCCTGCTAGAACATTTTTCCCAAGTGCGTCGATTTTGGGTCGCCGACACAAGCTCGGGTCAAAAAAATTTTTTTTTCTCGGTGACTCAAAACATCAATTTTAGACTCCCCTGAGTATGAAAAGTGAAACGAAAATCATTTTTGAGAAGAAAAAATTTTTGTATGGGAGGGCCCCTGCTAGAACATTTTTCCCAAGTGCGTCGATTTTGGGTCGCCGACACAAGCTCGGGTCAAAAAAATTTTTTTTTCTCGGTGACTCAAAACATCAATTTTAGACTCCCCTGAGTATGAAAAGTGAAACGAAAATCATTTTTGAGAAGAAAAAATTTTTGTATGGGAGGGCCCCTGCTAGAACATATTTCCCAAGTGCGTCGATTTTGGGTCGCCGACACAAGCTCGGGTCAAAAAAATTTTTTTTTCTCGGTGACTCAAAACATCAATTTTAGACTCCCCTGAGTATGAAAAGTGAAACGAAAATCATTTTTGAGAAGAAAAAATTTTTGTATGGGAGGGCCCCTGCTAGAACATTTTTCCCAAGTGCGTCGATTTTGGGTCGCCGACACAAGCTCGGGTCAAAAAAATTTTTTTTTCTCGGTGACTCAAAACATCAATTTTAGACTCCCCTGAGTATGAAAAGTGAAACGAAAATCATTTTTGAGAAGAAAAAATTTTTGTATGGGAGGGCCCCTGCTAGAACATTTTTCCCAAGTGCGTCGATTTTGGGTCGCCGACACAAGCTCGGGTCAAAAAAATTTTTTTTTCACGGTGACTCAAAACATCAATTTTAGACTCCCCTGAGTATGAAAAGTGAAACGAAAATCATTTTTGAGAAGAAAAAATTTTTGTATGGGAGGGCCCCTGCTAGAACATTTTTCCCAAGTGCGTCGATTTTGGGTCGCCGACACAAGCTCGGGTCAAAAAAATTTTTTTTTCACGGTGACTCAAAACATCAATTTTAGACTCCCCTGAGTATGAAAAGTGAAACGAAAATCATTTTTGAGAAGAAAAAATTTTTGTATGGGAGGGCCCCTGCTAGAACATTTTTCCCAAGTGCGTCGATTTTGGGTCGCCGACACAAGCTCGGGTCAAAAAAATTTTTTTTTCTCGGTGACTCAAAACATCAATTTTAGACTCCCCTGAGTATGAAAAGTGAAACGAAAATCATTTTTGAGAAGAAAAAATTTTTGTATGGGAGGGCCCCTGCTAGAACATTTTTCCCAAGTGCGTCGATTTTGGGTCGCCGACACAAGCTCGGGTCAAAAAAATTTTTTTTTCTCGGTGACTCAAAACATCAATTTTAGACTCCCCTGAGTATGAAAAGTGAAACGAAAATCATTTTTGAGAAGAAAAAATTTTTGTATGGGAGGGCCCCTGCTAGAACATTTTTCCCAAGTGCGTCGATTTTGGGTCGCCGACACAAGCTCGGGTCAAAAAAATTTTTTTTTCTCGGTGACTCAAAACATCAATTTTAGACTCCCCTGAGTATGAAAAGTGAAACGAAAATCATTTTTGAGAAGAAAAAATTTTTGTATGGGAGGGCCCCTGCTAGAACATATTTCCCAAGTGCGTCGATTTTGGGTCGCCGACACAAGCTCGGGTCAAAAAAATTTTTTTTTCTCGGTGACTCAAAACATCAATTTTAGACTCCCCTGAGTATGAAAAGTGAAACGAAAATCATTTTTGAGAAGAAAAAATTTTTGTATGGGAGGGCCCCTGCTAGAACATTTTTCCCAAGTGCGACCATTTTACCCAGTGAGTCAAAAAAAAATTTTTTTCACGGTGACTCAAAACTTCAATATTAGACTCCCCTGAGTATGAAAAGTGAAACGAAAATCATTTTTGAGAAGAAAAAATTTTTGTATGGGAGGGCCCCTGCTAGAACATTTTTACCAAGTGCGACCATTTTACCCGGTGAGTCAAAAAAAAATTTTTGTATGGGAGGGCCCCTGCTAGAACATTTTTCCCAAGTGCGTCGATTTTGGGTCGCCGACACAAGCTCGGGTCAAAAAAATTTTTTTTTCACGGTGACTCAAAACATCAATTTTAGACTCCCCTGAGTATGAAAAGTGAAACGAAAATCATTTTTGAGAAGAAAAAATTTTTGTATGGGAGGGCCCCTGCTAGAACATTTTTCCCAAGTGCGTCGATTTTGGGTCGCCGACACAAGCTCGGGTCAAAAAAATTTTTTTTTCACGGTGACTCAAAACATCAATTTTAGACTCCCCTGAGTATGAAAAGTGAAACGAAAATCATTTTTGAGAAGAAAAAATTTTTGTATGGGAGGGCCCCTGCTAGAACATTTTTCCCAAGTGCGTCGATTTTGGGTCGCCGACACAAGCTCGGGTCAAAAAAATTTTTTTTTCTCGGTGACTCAAAACATCAATTTTAGACTCCCCTGAGTATGAAAAGTGAAACGAAAATCATTTTTGAGAAGAAAAAATTTTTGTATGGGAGGGCCCCTGCTAGAACATTTTTCCCAAGTGCGTCGATTTTGGGTCGCCGACACAAGCTCGGGTCAAAAAAATTTTTTTTTCTCGGTGACTCAAAACATCAATTTTAGACTCCCCTGAGTATGAAAAGTGAAACGAAAATCATTTTTGAGAAGAAAAAATTTTTGTATGGGAGGGCCCCTGCTAGAACATTTTTCCCAAGTGCGTCGATTTTGGGTCGCCGACACAAGCTCGGGTCAAAAAAATTTTTTTTTCTCGGTGACTCAAAACATCAATTTTAGACTCCCCTGAGTATGAAAAGTGAAACGAAAATCATTTTTGAGAAGAAAAAATTTTTGTATGGGAGGGCCCCTGCTAGAACATATTTCCCAAGTGCGTCGATTTTGGGTCGCCGACACAAGCTCGGGTCAAAAAAATTTTTTTTTCTCGGTGACTCAAAACATCAATTTTAGACTCCCCTGAGTATGAAAAGTGAAACGAAAATCATTTTTGAGAAGAAAAAATTTTTGTATGGGAGGGCCCCTGCTAGAACATTTTTCCCAAGTGCGACCATTTTACCCAGTGAGTCAAAAAAAAATTTTTTTCACGGTGACTCAAAACTTCAATATTAGACTCCCCTGAGTATGAAAAGTGAAACGAAAATCATTTTTGAGAAGAAAAAATTTTTGTATGGGAGGGCCCCTGCTAGAACATTTTTACCAAGTGCGACCATTTTACCCGGTGAGTCAAAAAAAAATTTTTGTATGGGAGGGCCCCTGCTAGAACATTTTTCCCAAGTGCGTCGATTTTGGGTCGCCGACACAAGCTCGGGTCAAAAAAATTTTTTTTTCACGGTGACTCAAAACATCAATTTTAGACTCCCCTGAGTATGAAAAGTGAAACGAAAATCATTTTTGAGAAGAAAAAATTTTTGTATGGGAGGGCCCCTGCTAGAACATTTTTCCCAAGTGCGTCGATTTTGGGTCGCCGACACAAGCTCGGGTCAAAAAAATTTTTTTTTCACGGTGACTCAAAACATCAATTTTAGACTCCCCTGAGTATGAAAAGTGAAACGAAAATCATTTTTGAGAAGAAAAAATTTTTGTATGGGAGGGCCCCTGCTAGAACATTTTTCCCAAGTGCGTCGATTTTGGGTCGCCGACACAAGCTCGGGTCAAAAAAATTTTTTTTTCTCGGTGACTCAAAACATCAATTTTAGACTCCCCTGAGTATGAAAAGTGAAACGAAAATCATTTTTGAGAAGAAAAAATTTTTGTATGGGAGGGCCCCTGCTAGAACATTTTTCCCAAGTGCGTCGATTTTGGGTCGCCGACACAAGCTCGGGTCAAAAAAATTTTTTTTTCTCGGTGACTCAAAACATCAATTTTAGACTCCCCTGAGTATGAAAAGTGAAACGAAAATCATTTTTGAGAAGAAAAAATTTTTGTATGGGAGGGCCCCTGCTAGAACATTTTTCCCAAGTGCGTCGATTTTGGGTCGCCGACACAAGCTCGGGTCAAAAAAATTTTTTTTTCTCGGTGACTCAAAACATCAATTTTAGACTCCCCTGAGTATGAAAAGTGAAACGAAAATCATTTTTGAGAAGAAAAAATTTTTGTATGGGAGGGCCCCTGCTAGAACATATTTCCCAAGTGCGTCGATTTTGGGTCGCCGACACAAGCTCGGGTCAAAAAAATTTTTTTTTCTCGGTGACTCAAAACATCAATTTTAGACTCCCCTGAGTATGAAAAGTGAAACGAAAATCATTTTTGAGAAGAAAAAATTTTTGTATGGGAGGGCCCCTGCTAGAACATTTTTCCCAAGTGCGTCGATTTTGGGTCGCCGACACAAGCTCGGGTCAAAAAAATTTTTTTTTCTCGGTGACTCAAAACATCAATTTTAGACTCCCCTGAGTATGAAAAGTGAAACGAAAATCATTTTTGAGAAGAAAAAAATTTTGTATGGGAGGGCCTTTGCTAGAACATTTTTCCCAAGTGAGTCGATTTTTGGGTCGCGACCCAAGCTCGGGTCAAAAAAAAAATTTTTTTCATGGTGACTCAAAACATCAATTTTAGACTCCCCTGAGTATGAAAAGTGAAACGAAAATCATTTTTGAGAAGAAAAAAATTTGTATGGGAGGGCCCCTGCTAGAACATTTTTCCCAAGTAAATTCGATTTTACCCGGTGAGTCAAAAAATTTTGAAAAAAATATTTTGCCAAAATCGTGTTCATTGCCTATTATAAGGGACCAGGTCAGCTCACACGCATTTTTGGAGACCATATGGAAAGTGCGTCTGGGATTGCGGAAATTAAGTTTAGAGTGTTAAATGATGGTTTCGCAATCCCGAAAGGCTCAAAATCCACCCTAAGGTTCCCCGGGTGAAATGTGGTTTCCAAGGTGTGAGCACTATCGGTGATA
>NW_026453522.1:120000-125000 GCF_943734755.1 Anopheles moucheti
CCCGGAGCTGGACCGCCTCGTGCCAAATGGGAGCAGCGTAGCGGAGGGTGGAGTCCACCACTGACGCAAGAAGACGCCGCTTCGCACTCGTTGGCCCGCCGTGGTTGCGGAGCAGCCTGGAGATCGCCTGTGCCACACGGAGCGCCTTCGACGTGGCCTGCTCGACGTGTGGCTTCCACGACAAGTGGTCCTCGATGATGACCCCGAGATACTTGAGCGTACGAGTCGGCATCTTCTCCACTCCACTGACGCTCACAGGAACCTGGGTGTTGTCTCGCCGCATGGTGGACACGATGATCAGTTCGGTTTTGGCCGGAGCAATCTCCAGATGGTGTTGCGCCATCCACGAGCTGATCAGCGATATCGATGCCTCTGCTGCTCGCGTCGCTGCTTCCGGTGTCGTCCCCTCCGCCAGCACCGCGATGTCGTCCGCGAAGCCGATCACTTCAGCACCCTCGGGCAGCTCCAGCCGAAGCACGCCGTCGTACATGGCGTTCCACAACGTTGGGCCCAGTATTGAGCCCTGTGGAACGCCTGCCGTAACCGTACGCCGCACTGGTCCCTCGCTGGTCTCGTACACCAGCCTCCTCTCAGAAAAGTAGCTGCGCAAGATTCTCTGGAGGGCTGTAGGGACCTGCAGCTTCTGCAGGGCAGCCGCAATCGCCTTCCAACTCGCTGAGTTAAAGGCGTTCCTCACGTCCAGCGCTGCCACCGCCAGACAGCGAGGGTCCCGCTGGTTGGTACGATGGAATGTCCTCGCGTGCTGCCCCCGCTCGACTACTCGTTCGATGGCCTGGATGGTTGACCGGCCTCGCCGGAACCCGTGCTGATTTGGCGACAGACGAGGCGCGTCGCTGTCCTCCAAGTGGTCGTTCAGCCGATCTAGGATCAGCCGTTCGAACCCCTTGGCGACTGCTCCCAGCATGAGCAGCGGGCGGTATGACGACGGATCGCCCGGCTGCTTTCCCGGCTTCGCGATCAGCACGAGACGAGCCTCCTTCCACTCCGCAGGAAACTCGCCCTGTTCGAGCAGCTGGTTGTAGACTTTCGCGAACACCTCCGGATGCTTCCTCATCGCCGCCTTCACTGCGGCGTTGGGTATGCCGTCCAACCCTGGCGCCTTCGAGGGAGCCATCCGCTCGGCCAGCGACAGGATCTCCGCGACCGTGACCGGCCTCAGAGCCTCGTGTGAGGCAGCACACGCTTCGATGTCTGGCCACTCAAATGCTGGATGCTCCGGAAACAGCGCGTCGACGATCGGGTCGAGTACGGCTCGGTCCGTTTCCGGTGGCGCCCTGCTGCGCAGTTTCGCTCGCACCACTTTGTACCCGAGTCCGAACACCTCAGCTTCAACACAGTCGATCAGCTCCTGGAGGCTGCTTTCTTTGCTGCTCTTTATTTCAGCCTTCAGCAGACGGCGGCAATCCTGCAGCCTGGCAGATGTCGCTGCACGCTCCGACAGTTGGGCTCGGCAATGAGCGGCCTCCGCTGCTTCGCACTCCTCCCTCAGGCGCTCGATCTCTGGAGACCACCAGTACATCTGGGGCTTGCGGTGGAAAGTGGCCCCATGCACTCTCTCCATGGTCTCATCGCACGCCTGGGTGAGTCCGCCGATCAGCCCCTCCGGTGTATCGACCTGTTCGAAGTGGCCGTGTGTGAGGGCGATGTCGAAGCACCTCCTGTCGAATTGCGCCGTCTTCCACCGGGTCCCGGCGTGTCTGGCTGTCCCATCGCTGGCTGCTGTCCGGCTTCGCTGCTGCTGGCCTCGTCGCGTGGAACGTTGACCCGGAACGTCCACCTGAAACTCAACGTAGGCGTGATCGCTACCGGAGAATCGGCTCAGCACTCGCCATGAGCCCGGCCTCGCGATGGATGGGCTAGCGAATGTAACGTCGATCACGCTTTCTCGCGCCGCCCCGTTGACAGGGATAACTGGCTTGTGGCCGCCAAGCGTTCATAGCGACGTGGCTTTTTGATCCTTCGATGTCGGCTCTTCCTATCATTGTGAAGCAAAATTCACCAAGCGTAGGATTGTTCACCCTTTCAAGGGAACGTGAGCTGGGTTTAGACCGTCGTGAGACAGGTTAGTTTTACCCTACTGGTGTGTGCTGTTTGCCGCTATCTTAACGGAATTCCTGTGCAGTACGAGAGGAACCACAGGTACGGACCACTGGCTCAATACTAGTTCGACCGGACTTTGGTATGACGCTACGTCCGCTGGATTATGCCTGAACGCCTCTAAGGTCGTATCCAATCCGAGCTGATAGCGCTTCTCAAACCCATTAGGTGATCGGAAGCTAGCGGGCTTAACAACCCTCCGAGATCCGTCGGTGCTGCCCCGCGCACACTGACGTCTCATCCCCGCTATAGCACTAGACTGAGCCGCAACGGGCGGGAGCACGCTGCACGTGGAAGTACCTTACCACAGGGAACCCTGGTGGCTGTGTTTCCGTCGACCGTGGATACAACTAGTTTCGACACCTTCGACCGCCCGCAAACGACGGGACTACAGGCTGGGAGCTGCGAGTTGTAGAGATGCGTTCGCATCGATCCTCTCAGGCGACCCATGCTTGCTGGTGCTCGCGTTCACTTTGGGAATGGAGTGTTCGCGAGAGTGATTGTTGTGTTGTGTGTGTACAGTTGGTGCTTGCGTGCACTCCCATAGTGGAGTGTTCGCGAGCTTAAAACGCTAAGTCCCGATTAATACTCTCCTCGCAACATTATGTGCGTGGCTCCACGCCAAGTGGGATTAGCGGTGCGAAACGCGATTGGTAAAGTCGATGGTGATGTGCGTACCAACAGGCGATTTGTTAAGTCAAATGCGATCTGTGGTGCAACAGGCAATGTGTGTTTATTATCAGGTGTTGTTGGAAGTCAATACGATTTGACTTTCAAAAATTTTTCTAAGTCCCGATTTTTTTTCTCGTCGAGTAACTACAATGCACTATTTCTATCGCAGCGGACTTGTTGTTCATGGCCTAAATGATCGCGAACGAACACGTATTCGCAAAAAAATTTTTGTATGAAAAAGTCACCACTCGGGTACCTCCATACGAAAGTACCAAGTTCGGGTCGAGTGGTCGATGGACGTCGAAGGTGAAAATTTTTCATCATCGAAAATTTTTTCCAAAGTTGAAGCAATTGGGCCCTAGAGTATGAAAAGTGAAACCACGGATCGATATGAGAAATAAAAATTTTTGTATGAAAAAGTCACTACTCGGGTACCTCCATACAAAAGTACCAAGTTCGGGTCGAGTGGTTGATGGACGTCGAAGGCGAAAATTTTTCATCATCGAAAATTTTTTCCAAAGTTGAAGCAAATGGGCCCTAGAGTATGAAAAGTGAAACCACGGATCGATTTGAGAAATAAAAATTTTTGTATGAGAAAGTCACCACTTGGGTACCTCCATACAAAAGTACCAAGTTCGGGTCGAGTGGTCGATGGACGTCGAAGGTGAAAATTTTTCATCATCGAAAATTTTTTCCAAAGTTGAAGCAAATGGGCCCTAGAGTATGAAAAGTGAAACCACGGATCGATTTGAGAAATTAAAATTTTTTGTATGGGAGGGCCCCTGCTAGAACATTTTTCCCAAGTGCGACCATTTTACCCAGTGAGTCAAAAAAAAATTTTTTTCACGGTGACTCAAAACTTCAATATTAGACTTCCCTGAGTATGAAAAGTGAAACGAAAATCATTTTTGAAAAGAAAAAAATTTTGTATGGGAGGGCCCCTGCTAGAACATTTTTACCAAGTGCGACCATTTTACCCGGTGAGTCAAAAAAAAATTTTTGTATGGGAGGGCCCCTGCTAGAACATTTTTCCCAAGTGCGTCGATTTTGGGTCGCCGACACAAGCTCGGGTCAAAAAAATTTTTTTTTCACGGTGACTCAAAACATCAATTTTAGACTCCCCTGAGTATGAAAAGTGAAACGAAAATCATTTTTGAGAAGAAAAAATTTTTGTATGGGAGGGCCCCTGCTAGAACATATTTCCCAAGTGCGTCGATTTTGGGTCGCCGACACAAGCTCGGGTCAAAAAAATTTTTTTTTCACGGTGACTCAAAACATCAATTTTAGACTCCCCTGAGTATGAAAAGTGAAACGAAAATCATTTTTGAGAAGAAAAAAATTTTGTATGGGAGGGCCCCTGCTAGAACATTTTTCCCAAGTGCGTCGATTTTGGGTCGCCGACACAAGCTCGGGTCAAAAAAATTTTTTTTTCACGGTGACTCAAAACATCAATTTTAGACTCCCCTGAGTATGAAAAGTGAAACGAAAATCATTTTTGAGAAGAAAAAATTTTTGTATGGGAGGGCCCCTGCTAGAACATATTTCCCAAGTGCGTCGATTTTTGGGTCGCCGACACAAGCTCGGGTCAAAAAAATTTTTTTTTCTCGGTGACTCAAAACATCAATTTTAGACTCCCCTGAGTATGAAAAGTGAAACGAAAATCATTTTTGAGAAGAAAAAATTTTTGTATGGGAGGGCCCCTGCTAGAACATATTTCCCAAGTGCGTCGATTTTTGGGTCGCCGACACAAGCTCGGGTCAAAAAAATTTTTTTTTCTCGGTGACTCAAAACATCAATTTTAGACTCCCCTGAGTATGAAAAGTGAAACGAAAATCATTTTTGAGAAGAAAAAAATTTGTATGGGAGGGCCCCTGCTAGAACATTTTTCCCAAGTAAATTCGATTTTACCCGGTGAGTCAAAAAATTTTGAAAAAAATATTTTGCCAAAATCGTGTTCATTGCCTATTATAAGGGACCAGGTCAGCTCACACGCATTTTTGGAGACCATATGGAAAGTGCGTCTGGGATTGCGGAAATTAAGTTTAGAGTGTTAAATGATGGTTTCGCAATCCCGAAAGGCTCAAAATCCACCCTAAGGTCCCCTGGGTGAAATGTGGTTTCCAAGGTGTGAGCGCTATCGGTGATAGAGTTGGAATGTGATTTCCAGAGCGCAGGGCGACTGGGCTTAGAGCGAAAATCATAGACAAGGG
>NW_026453522.1:135000-137500 GCF_943734755.1 Anopheles moucheti
ATGGGCCCTAGAGTATGAAAAGTGAAACCACGGATCGATTTGAGAAATTAAAATTTTTTGTATGGGAGGGCCCCTGCTAGAACATTTTTCCCAAGTGCGACCATTTTACCCAGTGAGTCAAAAAAAAATTTTTTTCACGGTGACTCAAAACTTCAATATTAGACTTCCCTGAGTATGAAAAGTGAAACGAAAATCATTTTTGAAAAGAAAAAAATTTTGTATGGGAGGGCCCCTGCTAGAACATTTTTACCAAGTGCGACCATTTTACCCGGTGAGTCAAAAAAAAATTTTTGTATGGGAGGGCCCCTGCTAGAACATTTTTCCCAAGTGCGTCGATTTTGGGTCGCCGACACAAGCTCGGGTCAAAAAAATTTTTTTTTCACGGTGACTCAAAACATCAATTTTAGACTCCCCTGAGTATGAAAAGTGAAACGAAAATCATTTTTGAGAAGAAAAAATTTTTGTATGGGAGGGCCCCTGCTAGAACATATTTCCCAAGTGCGTCGATTTTGGGTCGCCGACACAAGCTCGGGTCAAAAAAATTTTTTTTTCACGGTGACTCAAAACATCAATTTTAGACTCCCCTGAGTATGAAAAGTGAAACGAAAATCATTTTTGAGAAGAAAAAAATTTTGTATGGGAGGGCCCCTGCTAGAACATTTTTCCCAAGTGCGTCGATTTTGGGTCGCCGACACAAGCTCGGGTCAAAAAAATTTTTTTTTCACGGTGACTCAAAACATCAATTTTAGACTCCCCTGAGTATGAAAAGTGAAACGAAAATCATTTTTGAGAAGAAAAAATTTTTGTATGGGAGGGCCCCTGCTAGAACATATTTCCCAAGTGCGTCGATTTTTGGGTCGCCGACACAAGCTCGGGTCAAAAAAATTTTTTTTTCTCGGTGACTCAAAACATCAATTTTAGACTCCCCTGAGTATGAAAAGTGAAACGAAAATCATTTTTGAGAAGAAAAAATTTTTGTATGGGAGGGCCCCTGCTAGAACATATTTCCCAAGTGCGTCGATTTTTGGGTCGCCGACACAAGCTCGGGTCAAAAAAATTTTTTTTTCTCGGTGACTCAAAACATCAATTTTAGACTCCCCTGAGTATGAAAAGTGAAACGAAAATCATTTTTGAGAAGAAAAAATTTTTGTATGGGAGGGCCCCTGCTAGAACATATTTCCCAAGTGCGTCGATTTTGGGTCGCCGACACAAGCTCGGGTCAAAAAAATTTTTTTTTCACGGTGACTCAAAACATCAATTTTAGACTCCCCTGAGTATGAAAAGTGAAACGAAAATCATTTTTGAGAAGAAAAAATTTTTGTATGGGAGGGCCCCTGCTAGAACATTTTTCCCAAGTGAGTCGATTTTTGGGTCGCGACACAAGCTCGGGTCAAAAAAAATTTTTTTTTCATGGTGACTCAAAACATCAATTTTAGACTCCCCTGAGTATGAAAAGTGAAACGAAAATCATTTTTGAGAAGAAAAAAATTTGTATGGGAGGGCCCCTGCTAGAACATTTTTCCCAAGTAAATTCGATTTTACCCGGTGAGTCAAAAAATTTTGAAAAAAATATTTTGCCAAAATCGTGTTCATTGCCTATTATAAGGGACCAGGTCAGCTCACACGCATTTTTGGAGACCATATGGAAAGTGCGTCTGGGATTGCGGAAATTAAGTTTAGAGTGTTAAATGATGGTTTCGCAATCCCGAAAGGCTCAAAATCCACCCTAAGGTCCCCTGGGTGAAATGTGGTTTCCAAGGTGTGAGCGCTATCGGTGATAGAGTTGGAATGTGATTTCCAGAGCGCAGGGCGACTGGGCTTAGAGCGAAAATCATAGACAAGGGTAAGTATTGGACTGAACGACTCGAAGCAAACGAAAATCATAGACAAGGGTAATGGACTGAACGACTCGAAGCAAACGAAAACCACACACAAGAGTAATGGACTGAACGAATCGAAGCAAACGAAAATCACATACAAGAGTAATGGACTGAACGAATCGAAGCAAACGAAAAACCACAGACAAGAGTAATGGAGTGAACGAATCGAAGCAAACGAAAACCAAAGACAAGAGTAATAGAGTGAACGAATCGAAGCAAACGAAAACCATGAACACAGGGATAACTGAGAACGAACCTACCTATCAGAGCATGTGAAAGCATGGACAAGAGTACTGAAAATCGGACCAAACCTCTAGAAGCAAACGAAAATCATGGACAAGAGTACTCAAAAACACGGACCAAACCTATCGAAGCTCACGAAAACCATGAACACAGGGATAACTGAAAACGAACCTACCTATCAGAGCATGTGAAAGCATGGACAAGAGTACTGAAAATCGGACCAAACCTCTAGAAGCAAACGAAAATCATGGACAAGAGTACTCAAAAACACGGACCAAACCTATCGAAGCACACGAAAACCATGAACACAGGGATAACTGAGAACGAACCTACCTATCAGAGCATGTGAAAGCATGGACAAGAGTACTGAAAATCGG
>NW_026453522.1:147500-150000 GCF_943734755.1 Anopheles moucheti
ACATTTTTCCCAAGTGCGTCGATTTTGGGTCGCCGACACAAGCTCGGGTCAAAAAAATTTTTTTTTTCACGGTGACTCAAAACATCAATTTTAGACTCCCCTGAGTATGAAAAGTGAAACGAAAATCATTTTTGAGAAGAAAAAATTTTTGTATGGGAGGGCCCCTGCTAGAACATATTTCCCAAGTGCGTCGATTTTTGGGTCGCCGACACAAGCTCGGGTCAAAAAAATTTTTTTTTCTCGGTGACTCAAAACATCAATTTTAGACTCCCCTGAGTATGAAAAGTGAAACGAAAATCATTTTTGAGAAGAAAAAATTTTTGTATGGGAGGGCCCCTGCTAGAACATATTTCCCAAGTGCGTCGATTTTTGGGTCGCCGACACAAGCTCGGGTCAAAAAAATTTTTTTTTCTCGGTGACTCAAAACATCAATTTTAGACTCCCCTGAGTATGAAAAGTGAAACGAAAATCATTTTTGAGAAGAAAAAATTTTTGTATGGGAGGGCCCCTGCTAGAACATATTTCCCAAGTGCGTCGATTTTGGGTCGCCGACACAAGCTCGGGTCAAAAAAATTTTTTTTTCTCGGTGACTCAAAACATCAATTTTAGACTCCCCTGAGTATGAAAAGTGAAACGAAAATCATTTTTGAGAAGAAAAAATTTTTGTATGGGAGGGCCCCTGCTAGAACATTTTTCCCAAGTGCGTCGATTTTGGGTCGCCGACACAAGCTCGGGTCAAAAAAATTTTTTTTTCACGGTGACTCAAAACATCAATTTTAGACTCCCCTGAGTATGAAAAGTGAAACGAAAATCATTTTTGAGAAGAAAAAATTTTTGTATGGGAGGGCCCCTGCTAGAACATTTTTCCCAAGTGAGTCGATTTTTGGGTCGCGACACAAGCTCGGGTCAAAAAAAATTTTTTTTTCATGGTGACTCAAAACATCAATTTTAGACTCCCCTGAGTATGAAAAGTGAAACGAAAATCATTTTTGAGAAGAAAAAAATTTGTATGGGAGGGCCCCTGCTAGAACATTTTTCCCAAGTAAATTCGATTTTACCCGGTGAGTCAAAAAATTTTGAAAAAAATATTTTGCCAAAATCGTGTTCATTGCCTATTATAAGGGACCAGGTCAGCTCACACGCATTTTTGGAGACCATATGGAAAGTGCGTCTGGGATTGCGGAAATTAAGTTTAGAGTGTTAAATGATGGTTTCGCAATCCCGAAAGGCTCAAAATCCACCCTAAGGTCCCCTGGGTGAAATGTGGTTTCCAAGGTGTGAGCGCTATCGGTGATAGAGTTGGAATGTGATTTCCAGAGCGCAGGGCGACTGGGCTTAGAGCGAAAATCATAGACAAGGGTAAGTATTGGACTGAACGACTCGAAGCAAACGAAAATCATAGACAAGGGTAATGGACTGAACGACTCGAAGCAAACGAAAACCACACACAAGAGTAATGGACTGAACGAATCGAAGCAAACGAAAATCACATACAAGAGTAATGGACTGAACGAATCGAAGCAAACGAAAAACCACAGACAAGAGTAATGGAGTGAACGAATCGAAGCAAACGAAAACCAAAGACAAGAGTAATAGAGTGAACGAATCGAAGCAAACGAAAACCATGAACACAGGGATAACTGAGAACGAACCTACCTATCAGAGCATGTGAAAGCATGGACAAGAGTACTGAAAATCGGACCAAACCTCTAGAAGCAAACGAAAATCATGGACAAGAGTACTCAAAAACACGGACCAAACCTATCGAAGCTCACGAAAACCATGAACACAGGGATAACTGAAAACGAACCTACCTATCAGAGCATGTGAAAGCATGGACAAGAGTACTGAAAATCGGACCAAACCTCTAGAAGCAAACGAAAATCATGGACAAGAGTACTCAAAAACACGGACCAAACCTATCGAAGCACACGAAAACCATGAACACAGGGATAACTGAGAACGAACCTACCTATCAGAGCATGTGAAAGCATGGACAAGAGTACTGAAAATCGGACCAAACCTCTAGAAGCACACGAGAATCATGGACAAGAGTACTCAAAAACACGGACCACACCTCTCGAAGCACACGAAAACCATGAACACAGGGATAACTGAGAACGAACCTACCTATCAGAGCATGTGAAAGCATGGACAAGAGTACTGAAAATCGGACCAAACCTCTAGAAGCAAACGAAAATCATGGACAAGAGTACTCAAAAACACGGACCAAACCTATCGAAGCACACGAAAACCATGAACACAGGGATAACTGAGAACGAACCTACCTATCAGAGCATGTGAAAGCATGGACAAGAGTACTGAAAATCGGACCAAACCTCAAGAAGCACACGAAAATCATGGACAAGAGTACTCAAAAACACGGACCAAACCTATCGAAGCTCACGAAAACCATGAACACAGGGATAACTGAAAACGAACCGAACCTCTCGTAGCAAACGAAAAACATGGACAAAATTATTCGAAACGAACCGAAGCT
>NW_026453522.1:162500-165000 GCF_943734755.1 Anopheles moucheti
AGAAGAAAAAATTTTTGTATGGGAGGGCCCCTGCTAGAACATATTTCCCAAGTGCGTCGATTTTTGGGTCGCCGACACAAGCTCGGGTCAAAAAAATTTTTTTTTCTCGGTGACTCAAAACATCAATTTTAGACTCCCCTGAGTATGAAAAGTGAAACGAAAATCATTTTTGAGAAGAAAAAATTTTTGTATGGGAGGGCCCCTGCTAGAACATATTTCCCAAGTGCGTCGATTTTGGGTCGCCGACACAAGCTCGGGTCAAAAAAATTTTTTTTTCACGGTGACTCAAAACATCAATTTTAGACTCCCCTGAGTATGAAAAGTGAAACGAAAATCATTTTTGAGAAGAAAAAATTTTTGTATGGGAGGGCCCCTGCTAGAACATTTTTCCCAAGTGAGTCGATTTTTGGGTCGCGACACAAGCTCGGGTCAAAAAAAATTTTTTTTTCATGGTGACTCAAAACATCAATTTTAGACTCCCCTGAGTATGAAAAGTGAAACGAAAATCATTTTTGAGAAGAAAAAAATTTGTATGGGAGGGCCCCTGCTAGAACATTTTTCCCAAGTAAATTCGATTTTACCCGGTGAGTCAAAAAATTTTGAAAAAAATATTTTGCCAAAATCGTGTTCATTGCCTATTATAAGGGACCAGGTCAGCTCACACGCATTTTTGGAGACCATATGGAAAGTGCGTCTGGGATTGCGGAAATTAAGTTTAGAGTGTTAAATGATGGTTTCGCAATCCCGAAAGGCTCAAAATCCACCCTAAGGTCCCCTGGGTGAAATGTGGTTTCCAAGGTGTGAGCGCTATCGGTGATAGAGTTGGAATGTGATTTCCAGAGCGCAGGGCGACTGGGCTTAGAGCGAAAATCATAGACAAGGGTAAGTATTGGACTGAACGACTCGAAGCAAACGAAAATCATAGACAAGGGTAATGGACTGAACGACTCGAAGCAAACGAAAACCACACACAAGAGTAATGGACTGAACGAATCGAAGCAAACGAAAATCACATACAAGAGTAATGGACTGAACGAATCGAAGCAAACGAAAAACCACAGACAAGAGTAATGGAGTGAACGAATCGAAGCAAACGAAAACCAAAGACAAGAGTAATAGAGTGAACGAATCGAAGCAAACGAAAACCATGAACACAGGGATAACTGAGAACGAACCTACCTATCAGAGCATGTGAAAGCATGGACAAGAGTACTGAAAATCGGACCAAACCTCTAGAAGCAAACGAAAATCATGGACAAGAGTACTCAAAAACACGGACCAAACCTATCGAAGCTCACGAAAACCATGAACACAGGGATAACTGAAAACGAACCTACCTATCAGAGCATGTGAAAGCATGGACAAGAGTACTGAAAATCGGACCAAACCTCTAGAAGCAAACGAAAATCATGGACAAGAGTACTCAAAAACACGGACCAAACCTATCGAAGCACACGAAAACCATGAACACAGGGATAACTGAGAACGAACCTACCTATCAGAGCATGTGAAAGCATGGACAAGAGTACTGAAAATCGGACCAAACCTCTAGAAGCACACGAAAATCATGGACAAGAGTACTCAAAAACACGGACCAAATCTATCGAAGCACACGAAAACCATGAACACAGGGATAACTGAGAACGAACCTACCTATCAGAGCATGTGAAAGCATGGACAAGAGTACTGAAAATCGGACCAAACCTCAAGAAGCACACGAAAATCATGGACAAGAGTACTCAAAAACACGGACCAAACCTATCGAAGCTCACGAAAACCATGAACACAGGGATAACTGAAAACGAACCGAACCTCTCGTAGCAAACGAAAAACATGGACAAAATTATTCGAAACGAACCGAAGCTCGATGCGAAAAACATGGAAAAGCAAGCCCGTAGTCGCACTATCAAGCCCATAAGTCGCACTATCAAGCCCGTTAGTCGCACTATCAAGCCCATAGGTCGCACTATCAAGCCCGTTGGTCGCACTATCAAAGCCCGTTAGTCGCACTATCAGGCCCATAAGTCGCACTATCAGGCCCGTAAGTCGCACCAAAAAGCCCGTAAATTGCCCTATCAAGCCCGTTAGTCGCACTATCAGGCCCATAAGTCGCACCAAAAAGCCCGTAAATTACCCTATCAAGCCCATAAGTCGCACCAAAAAGCCCGTAAATTGCCCTATCAAGCCCATAAGTCGCACCAAAAAGCCCGTAATTCGCACCAAAAAGCCCGTAAATTGCCCTATCAAGCCCGTTAGTCGCACTATCAGGCCCGTAAGTCGCACCATCAAGCCCGTAAATTGCCCGATAAAGCCCGTAAATTGCCCGATCAAGAGCCAGCGCTGCATTGTCGGTTAATCCCGTCGATCGCGCCGGCTATTTCTCAGAAGGTTGTACGGACACCATACCCGGTGGCAAGTACCGCGAAGTTTATAACGCAACAGAACGTTCGCCAGTCGGACACAAGAATTGGAAAAGCTCGTTGTAGTGTACAGGAATCGA
>NW_026453522.1:185000-187500 GCF_943734755.1 Anopheles moucheti
AAGGCGAAAATTTTTCATCATCGAAAATTTTTTCCAAAGTTGAAGCAAATGGGCCCTAGAGTATGAAAAGTGAAACCACGGATCGATTTGAGAAATAAAAATTTTTGTATGAGAAAGTCACCACTTGGGTACCTCCATACAAAAGTACCAAGTTCGGGTCGAGTGGTCGATGGACGTCGAAGGTGAAAATTTTTCATCATCGAAAATTTTTTCCAAAGTTGAAGCAAATGGGCCCTAGAGTATGAAAAGTGAAACCACGGATCGATTTGAGAAATTAAAATTTTTTGTATGGGAGGGCCCCTGCTAGAACATTTTTCCCAAGTGCGACCATTTTACCCAGTGAGTCAAAAAAAAATTTTTTTCACGGTGACTCAAAACTTCAATATTAGACTTCCCTGAGTATGAAAAGTGAAACGAAAATCATTTTTGAAAAGAAAAAAATTTTGTATGGGAGGGCCCCTGCTAGAACATTTTTACCAAGTGCGACCATTTTACCCGGTGAGTCAAAAAAAAATTTTTGTATGGGAGGGCCCCTGCTAGAACATTTTTCCCAAGTGCGTCGATTTTGGGTCGCCGACACAAGCTCGGGTCAAAAAAATTTTTTTTTCACGGTGACTCAAAACATCAATTTTAGACTCCCCTGAGTATGAAAAGTGAAACGAAAATCATTTTTGAGAAGAAAAAATTTTTGTATGGGAGGGCCCCTGCTAGAACATATTTCCCAAGTGCGTCGATTTTGGGTCGCCGACACAAGCTCGGGTCAAAAAAATTTTTTTTTCACGGTGACTCAAAACATCAATTTTAGACTCCCCTGAGTATGAAAAGTGAAACGAAAATCATTTTTGAGAAGAAAAAAATTTTGTATGGGAGGGCCCCTGCTAGAACATTTTTCCCAAGTGCGTCGATTTTGGGTCGCCGACACAAGCTCGGGTCAAAAAAATTTTTTTTTTCACGGTGACTCAAAACATCAATTTTAGACTCCCCTGAGTATGAAAAGTGAAACGAAAATCATTTTTGAGAAGAAAAAATTTTTGTATGGGAGGGCCCCTGCTAGAACATATTTCCCAAGTGCGTCGATTTTTGGGTCGCCGACACAAGCTCGGGTCAAAAAAATTTTTTTTTCTCGGTGACTCAAAACATCAATTTTAGACTCCCCTGAGTATGAAAAGTGAAACGAAAATCATTTTTGAGAAGAAAAAATTTTTGTATGGGAGGGCCCCTGCTAGAACATATTTCCCAAGTGCGTCGATTTTTGGGTCGCCGACACAAGCTCGGGTCAAAAAAATTTTTTTTTCTCGGTGACTCAAAACATCAATTTTAGACTCCCCTGAGTATGAAAAGTGAAACGAAAATCATTTTTGAGAAGAAAAAATTTTTGTATGGGAGGGCCCCTGCTAGAACATATTTCCCAAGTGCGTCGATTTTGGGTCGCCGACACAAGCTCGGGTCAAAAAAATTTTTTTTTCTCGGTGACTCAAAACATCAATTTTAGACTCCCCTGAGTATGAAAAGTGAAACGAAAATCATTTTTGAGAAGAAAAAATTTTTGTATGGGAGGGCCCCTGCTAGAACATTTTTCCCAAGTGCGTCGATTTTGGGTCGCCGACACAAGCTCGGGTCAAAAAAATTTTTTTTTCACGGTGACTCAAAACATCAATTTTAGACTCCCCTGAGTATGAAAAGTGAAACGAAAATCATTTTTGAGAAGAAAAAATTTTTGTATGGGAGGGCCCCTGCTAGAACATTTTTCCCAAGTGAGTCGATTTTTGGGTCGCGACACAAGCTCGGGTCAAAAAAAATTTTTTTTTCATGGTGACTCAAAACATCAATTTTAGACTCCCCTGAGTATGAAAAGTGAAACGAAAATCATTTTTGAGAAGAAAAAAATTTGTATGGGAGGGCCCCTGCTAGAACATTTTTCCCAAGTAAATTCGATTTTACCCGGTGAGTCAAAAAATTTTGAAAAAAATATTTTGCCAAAATCGTGTTCATTGCCTATTATAAGGGACCAGGTCAGCTCACACGCATTTTTGGAGACCATATGGAAAGTGCGTCTGGGATTGCGGAAATTAAGTTTAGAGTGTTAAATGATGGTTTCGCAATCCCGAAAGGCTCAAAATCCACCCTAAGGTCCCCTGGGTGAAATGTGGTTTCCAAGGTGTGAGCGCTATCGGTGATAGAGTTGGAATGTGATTTCCAGAGCGCAGGGCGACTGGGCTTAGAGCGAAAATCATAGACAAGGGTAAGTATTGGACTGAACGACTCGAAGCAAACGAAAATCATAGACAAGGGTAATGGACTGAACGACTCGAAGCAAACGAAAACCACACACAAGAGTAATGGACTGAACGAATCGAAGCAAACGAAAATCACATACAAGAGTAATGGACTGAACGAATCGAAGCAAACGAAAAACCACAGACAAGAGTAATGGAGTGAACGAATCGAAGCAAACGAAAACCAAAGACAAGAGTAATAGAGTGAACGAATCGAAGCAAAC
>NW_026453522.1:197500-210000 GCF_943734755.1 Anopheles moucheti
TTTGGCCGGAGCAATCTCCAGATGGTGTTGTGCCATCCACGAACTGATCACCGCAATCGCCGTCTCTGCTGCTCGCGTCGCTGTTTCAGGTGTAGTCCCCTCCGCCAGCACCGCGATGTCGTCCGCGAAGCCGATCACTTCAGCACCCTCGGGCAGCTCCAGCCGAAGCACGCCGTCGTACATGGCGTTCCACAACGTTGGGCCCAGTATTGAGCCCTGTGGAACGCCTGCCGTAATCGTACGCCGCACTGGTCCCTCGCTGGTCTCGTACACCAGCCTCCTCTCAGAAAAGTAGCTGCGCAAGATTCTCTGGAGGGCTGTAGGGACCTGCAGCTTCTGCAGGGCAGCCGCAATCGCCTTCCAACTCGCGGAATTGAAGGCGTTCCTCACGTCCAGCGCTGCCACCGCCAGACAGCGAGGGTCCCGCTGGTTGGTACGATGGAATGTCCTCGCGTGCTGCCCCCGCTCGACTACTCGTTCGATGGCCTGGATGGTTGACCGGCCTCGCCGGAACCCGTGCTGATTTGGCGACAGACGAGGCGCGTCGCTGTCCTCCAAGTGGTCGTTCAGCCGATCTAGGATCAGCCGTTCGAACCCCTTGGCGACTGCTCCCAGCATGAGCAGCGGGCGGTATGACGACGGATCGCCCGGCTGCTTTCCCGGCTTCGCGATCAGCACGAGACGAGCCTCCTTCCACTCCGCAGGAAACTCGCCCTGTTCGAGCAGCTGGTTGTAGACTTTCGCGAACACCTCCGGATGCTTCCTCATCGCCGCCTTCACTGCGGCGTTGGGTATGCCGTCCAACCCTGGCGCCTTCGAGGGAGCCATCCGCTCGGCCAGCGACAGGATCTCCGCGACCGTGACCGGCCTCAGAGCCTCGTGTGAGGCAGCACACGCTTCGATGTCTGGCCACTCAAATGCTGGATGCTCCGGAAACAGCGCGTCGACGATCGGGTCGAGTACGGCTCGGTCCGTTTCCGGTGGCGCCCTGCTGCGCAGTTTCGCTCGCACCACTTTGTACCCGAGTCCGAACACCTCAGCTTCAACACAGTCGATCAGCTCCTGGAGGCTGCTTTCTTTGCTGCTCTTTATTTCAGCCTTCAGCAGACGGCGGCAATCCTGCAGCCTGGCAGATGTCGCTGCACGCTCCGACAGTTGGGCTCGGCAATGAGCGGCCTCCGCTGCTTCGCACTCCTCCCTCAGGCGCTCGATCTCTGGAGACCACCAGTACATCTGGGGCTTGCGGTGGAAAGTGGCCCCATGCACTCTCTCCATGGTCTCATCGCACGCCTGGGTGAGTCCGCCGATCAGCCCCTCCGGTGTATCGACCTGTTCGAAGTGGCCGTGTGTGAGGGCGATGTCGAAGCACCTCCTGTCGAATTGCGCCGTCTTCCACCGGGTCCCGGCGTGTCTGGCTGTCCCATCGCTGGCTGCTGTCCGGCTTCGCTGCTGCTGGCCTCGTCGCGTGGAACGTTGACCCGGAACGTCCACCTGAAACTCAACGTAGGCGTGATCGCTACCGGAGAATCGGCTCAGCACTCGCCATGAGCCCGGCCTCGCGATGGATGGGCTAGCGAATGTAACGTCGATCACGCTTTCTCGCGCCGCCCCGTTGCCCTTGAACGTGGGCACGTTGCCACGGTTGAGCGTCTGCAGCGACAGCTGCTCCACCACACTCAGGAGATCCTGCCCCTTCTGGGTAGTGCGCGCGCTCCCCCATTCCTCGTTCCACGCATTAAAGTCGCCGGCCAGGACGGATGTTGTGTGTCCGACGGGCGACATTTCCACCGCACCGAGGAAGCTCTCGAATTCCGCGGGACCGCTGCTGGGGGACACGTAACAGCTGGCAAACGTGACTCCTGCTATGGTGGCCACCACTAGTCCCGGGGCGACGCTCCCCCACAAACGCTGAATTGGATAGGCGCCCGTTGCGATGATCGCTACGCCCTGCTCCACATCAGCGGCCCACCGCGGGTCGTCGCGAGGCGGCCGATACAGCTCGCAGGCGAGCACCACCTGAACCTCGAGCTCGCGAGCCGTCTGCAACATCAGGTCTTGTGCTGCCTGACATCGCCCGAGGTTCACCTGCAGCACTCTCAGCGCCGGCACGTCGGGTGTCCCACCCGATGCGGTCCCCCGCAGGCGGCACAGCAGACCTCCGCCGTGCAGCTCTTCGCCTGATGGTCCGGCTTCCCGCAGCGAATGCAGCAAGCCGAGCGATCCGTCTCGCTCTTGCACGCCGCCCGGATGTGCCCCGTCTCCAGGCACCTGAAGCAGCGTTGCTGACGCGCCTGCAGTTGCGTCACTTGCTCGATCAGGCAAGACGTGAACTTGATCTTCACGTGCTCGCCCACCAGCTTCTCCGCTACCTTGACCGGTACCCGTACCATCGCCACCTTCGTGCTGTCCCACGCAGGTCGCAGACGAACCGAGGTCTCCTCCACGGTGATATGGCACAGATTGGACAGTGCCATCGCCACATCGGCCTCCTTCGCTAAAGGGTCGATCGCCAGGATTTTTATTTCCGCAGTAGGCGTCACCAGCCGAGCTGAGGCCGACAGTTCCGCCTTTTCGCAGACCTCTTTGATGGTCTCCAGAACTCCTGCAGCGTCCGCGCCTTCATTAAGCTCCATCACCAACCTGGAGCGTGTGGTGCGTCGTCCTACACCTAGGGCCTCCTGGTGCTTCTCCATTTCTGGAGCCGCTCGCACCGCCTGGTATACCTCCAGCCAGGTTTGCCCCTCGCCTGGGGCGATTTCTACTGCGTCCGGCTTCGCTTTACGCTGCCGCTGGCGCTGTCCTCCCCGTTGTGCTGCAGGCTGGCTGCGCCGAGCCTGTTGTCCCTGCTGTTGCTGGGGCTGCTGTCTTGATGGCCCAGCGAACGCCTGTCGCTGAACCTCCGCCCGTCGTTGCGGTAGTTCCGGCCACTGCTGCTGCTGTTGCTGCTGCTGCTGCTGCTGCTGTCGGCTCGTTGTTTGGCGTGCTGGTTTGCGACGCACCACCTCAGACCAAGAGCCGCCTTCCTGGTCCGGAAGTGGAGCTGCCGTTGCCATCGCCGCTCCTTGCTGGTGCTGCTGCTGCCTCCACTGCTGCTGCTGCTGCTGCTGCTGCTGCTGCTGCTGCTGCTGCTGCTGCTGCTGCTGCTGCTGCTGCTGCTGATGTTGCTGCTGCTGCCGCCCTGAACGCTGGCCACCCCCGTAGCCTAGCGTCTGCGCCAGCAGTTCTTGGAAGCTGGCGCGCTCCTCCTTCAGCTCGTGGCGCAGACGCTCGTTTTCCTCACGAGCCACCGTCTCGCGCATGCGGGCTTCCTCTCTGACCAGCTTCGTCTCCTGCCTGGCCTGTTCTGCCATCGCCTCCATCTGCTGCCGGAGCATCGTTATCTCCTGCTGCAGACCGGCGATCGTTGCACGCAGCTGTTCATTGGACAGCGACGAATCGTTCAGGAGCTGTCGGAGCTCCGCCATGTCCGAGATTCCCTGCTTCGTTGCCGTCGCCGAGACTCGCGTAAGCATAACTTTCGGCTCAACAGCCGAAAGGGACCGCCCCACCCTTTCGTCGGTGGACTCCGACCTGAGTCGCGTGGTGCGAGTTGTCGCCATTACTGACGCCCCACTTCAACTCTCCCTTGCGGGAGGACGCTAATAGCGGGCCTCGGAGAGGTTTTTCCGGCCTGGTAAGGTGGGGGAAGATGATAGGAGGACGAATGGGTGCGCGTTGAACTCGCCTCGTCGAGCCGCTTCTTTTGATACCGCACTTTGTGGGGTGGCGATAAAATTTTCCGCGGAAAATCGCGAAAAACCGCTTCCTGGGTGGTTTTTCCGCCTTAGGGGGGTGGGGGTGGGTGGTATGGTGGTAAGGGGGTATTTTCCCGACTCCCCTCTTGAAAACTCGTCGTTTGATACCCCGCACGACGGTATCAGGGCGAAAATTTTCTTCTTCGGAAAAACGTTTTTCCGCCCGTATCTTTCTGAATGTTGCGAAAATCGCTTTTCCGGCGATGGTCTTCGATGTGAAAATTCACCCCGCAACTTTCTTCCAAACACCCGGGAGCTCTACCTCCGCTCCTTGGCCGGGAAAATCGCCAAAAACCGCTTCCTGGGTGGTTTTTCCGCCCTAGAGGGGTGGGAGTGGGTGGTATGGTGGTGGGGGGGTATTTTCCCGACTCCTCTCTTGAAAACTCGTCGTTTGATACCCCGCACGACGGTATCAGGGCGAAAATTTTCTTCTTCGGAAAAACGCTTTTCCGCCCGTATCTTTCTGAATGTTGCGAAAATCGCTTTTCCGGCGATGGTTTTCGATGTGAAAATTCACCCCGCAACTTTCTTCCAAACACCCGGGAGCTCTACCTCCGCTCCTTGGCCGGGAAAATCGCGAAAAACCGCTTCCTGGGTGGTTTTTCCGCCCTAGGGGGGTGGGAGTGGGTGGTATGGTGATGGGGGGGTATTTTCCCGACTCCTCTCTTGAAAACTCGTCGTTTGATACCCCGCACGACGGTATCAGGGCGAAAATTTTCTTCTTCGGAAAAACGCTTTTCCGCCCGTATCTTTCTGGATGTTGCGAAAATCACTTTTCCGGCGATGGTTTTCAATGTGAAAATTCACCCCGCAACTTTCTTCCAAACACCCGGGAGCTCTACCTCCGCTCCTTGGCCGGGAAAATCGCGGAAAACCACTTTTCGCGGGGGTTTTCCGGGGCTGGGTGGCGGGTGGGTGGTGCTAGGGGGGGGAAACCGCGTTTCCCCCACTCCTCTTTCCGAGACGCGTCGTTAGACACCCCACACGATGGTATTGGGCCGAAAATGTCACACACACACAAATCTCACACACACGTAAAGAGCGGTGAAATTTCGTCCGGGAGTGCCCCTCCGGGAGCGCTAGCGCTCCAGCAGGGGGGTGATTCGTCCGGAAGTTTTTTCCTCGCTCTTTTTCACACACACGCCGCCATTTTCGACGAGCACGTGGTTTTCTTTGTTCGCTAATAACTCACTGAGTTTTCGTCCGATTGACACGAAATTTTCAACACTTGTTCTTTACCGCAGAGCGCAACTTTTAAATTACCTTCCAGCCGGATCGGTCCGCAATGTTCGGAGTTATACAGGTGTGAAATTTCACCACAAAAACACCTGCCGTTCCGCGAACTCCATCAATTCGGCCAATGTTTCTTCACCAAAAGGTGTGGCCTGGTGAGGCCCACGAAGTGTCACTATCACTTTTTCGATAACTTCACTCTTTCGCACAATATATCACAAAAACCGTTTTGTTTAAAAACACACAAAAGGGAAGGCGTGGGGCCACCAAATTCGCAGGGGGGGTTCCAGAGGGTACCTCCAACTTTACTGCAAACTTTCTAACCGGTCAAGCGCAAATTGCGGCACTTTTGCTCTGAAACACGGAGGAACGCGGATTTCCGTCTGCTCTCTCTGGAGGCTCGCACCAGACTACAGGGATAACTGGCTTGTGGCCGCCAAGCGTTCATAGCGACGTGGCTTTTTGATCCTTCGATGTCGGCTCTTCCTATCATTGTGAAGCAAAACTCACCAAGCGTAGGATTGTTCACCCTTTCAAGGGAACGTGAGCTGGGTTTAGACCGTCGTGAGACAGGTTAGTTTTACCCTACTGGTGTGTGCTGTTTGCCGCTATCTTAACGGAATTCCTGTGCAGTACGAGAGGAACCACAGGTACGGACCACTGGCTCAATACTAGTTCGACCGGACTTTGGTATGACGCTACGTCCGCTGGATTATGCCTGAACGCCTCTAAGGTCGTATCCAATCCGAGCTGATAGCGCTTCTCAAACCCATTAGGTGATCGGAAGCTAGCGGGCTTAACAACCCTCCGAGATCCGTCGGTGCTGCCCCGCGCACACTGACGTCTCATCCCCGCTATAGCACTAGACTGAGCCGCAACGGGCGGGAGCACGCTGCACGTGGAAGTACCTTACCACAGGGAACCCTGGTGGCTGTGTTTCCGTCGACCGTGGATACAACTAGTTTCGACACCTTCGACCGCCCGCAAACGACGGGACTACAGGCTGGGAGCTGCGAGTTGTAGAGATGCGTTCGCATCGATCCTCTCAGGCGACCCATGCTTGCTGGTGCTCGCGTTCACTTTGGGAATGGAGTGTTCGCGAGAGTGATTGTTGTGTTGTGTGTGTACAGTTGGTGCTTGCGTGCACTCCCATAGTGGAGTGTTCGCGAGCTTAAAACGCTAAGTCCCGATTAATACTCTCCTCGCAACATTATGTGCGTGGCTCCACGCCAAGTGGGATTAGCGGTGCGAAACGCGATTGGTAAAGTCGATGGTGATGTGCGTACCAACAGGCGATTTGTTAAGTCAAATGCGAACTGTGGTGCAACAGGCAATGTGTGTTTATTATCAGGTGTTGTTGGAAGTCAATACGATTTGACTTTCAAAAATTTTTCTAAGTCCCGATTTTTTTTCTCGTCGAGTAACTACAATGCACTATTTCTATCGCAGCGGACTTGCGGTTCATGGCCTTAATGATCGCGAACGAACACGTATTCGCAAAAAAATTTTTGTATGAAAAAGTCACCACTTGGGTACCTCCATACAAAAGTACCAAGTTCGGGTCGAGTGGTCGATGGACGTCGAAGGTGAAAATTTTTCATCATCGAAAATTTTTTCCAAAGTTGAAGCAAATGGGCCCTAGAGTATGAAAAGTGAAACCACGGATCGATTTGAGAAATAAAAATTTTTTGTATGAAAAAGTCACCACTCGGGTACCTCCATACAAAAGTACCAAGTTCGGGTCGAGTGGTCGATGGACGTCGAAGGTGAAAATTTTTCATCATCGAAAATTTTTTCCAAAGTTGAAGCAATTGGGCCCTAGAGTATGAAAAGTGAAACCACGGATCGATATGAGAAATAAAAATTTTTGTATGAAAAAGTCACCACTCGGGTACCTCCATACAAAAGTACCAAGTTCGGGTCGAGTGGTCGATGGACGTCGAAGGCGAAAATTTTTCATCATCGAAAATTTTTTCCAAAGTTGAAGCAAATGGGCCCTAGAGTATGAAAAGTGAAACCACGGATCGATTTGAGAAATAAAAATTTTTGTATGAAAAAGTCACCACTCGGGTACCTCCATACAAAAGTACCAAGTTCGGGTCGAGTGGTCGATGGACGTCGAAGGTGAAAATTTTTCATCATCGAAAATTTTTTCCAAAGTTGAAGCAAATGGGCCCTAGAGTATGAAAAGTGAAACCACGGATCGATTTGAGAAATAAAAATTTTTGTATGAAAAAGTCACCACTCGGGTACCTCCATACAAAAGTACCAAGTTCGGGTCGAGTGGTCGATGGACGTCGAAGGTGAAAATTTTTCATCATCGAAAATTTTTTCCAAAGTTGAAGCAAATGGGCCCTAGAGTATGAAAAGTGAAACCACGGATCGATTTGAGAAATAAAAATTTTTGTATGAAAAAGTCACCACTCGGGTACCTCCATACAAAAGTACCAAGTTCGGGTCGAGTGGTCGATGGACGTCGAAGGTGAAAATTTTTCATCATCGAAAATTTTTTCCAAAGTTGAAGCAAATGGGCCCTAGAGTATGAAAAGTGAAACCACGGATCGATTTGAGAAATAAAAATTTTTTGTATGGGAGGGCCCCTGCTAGAACATTTTTCCCAAGTGCGACCATTTTACCCAGTGAGTCAAAAAAAAAATTTTTTCACGGTGACTCAAAACTTCAATATTAGACTCCCCTGAGTATGAAAAGTGAAACGAAAATCATTTTTGAGAAGAAAAAATTTTTGTATGGGAGGGCCCCTGCTAGAACATTTTTCCCAAGTGCGTCGATTTTGGGTCGCCGACACAAGCTCGGGTCAAAAAAATTTTTTTTTCTCGGTGACTCAAAACATCAATTTTAGACTCCCCTGAGTATGAAAAGTGAAACGAAAATCATTTTTGAGAAGAAAAAATTTTTGTATGGGAGGGCCCCTGCTAGAACATTTTTCCCAAGTGCGTCGATTTTGGGTCGCCGACACAAGCTCGGGTCAAAAAAATTTTTTTTTCGCGGTGACTCAAAACATCAATTTTAGACTCCCCTGAGTATGAAAAGTGAAACGAAAATCATTTTTGAGAAGAAAAAATTTTTGTATGGGAGGGCCCCTGCTAGAACATTTTTCCCAAGTGCGTCGATTTTGGGTCGCCGACACAAGCTCGGGTCAAAAAAATTTTTTTTTCACGGTGACTCAAAACATCAATTTTAGACTCCCCTGAGTATGAAAAGTGAAACGAAAATCATTTTTGAGAAGAAAAAATTTTTGTATGGGAGGGCCCCTGCTAGAACATTTTTCCCAAGTGCGTCGATTTTGGGTCGCCGACACAAGCTCGGGTCAAAAAAATTTTTTTTTCACGGTGACTCAAAACATCAATTTTAGACTCCCCTGAGTATGAAAAGTGAAACGAAAATCATTTTTGAGAAGAAAAAATTTTTGTATGGGAGGGCCCCTGCTAGAACATTTTTCCCAAGTGCGTCGATTTTGGGTCGCCGACACAAGCTCGGGTCAAAAAAATTTTTTTTTCTCGGTGACTCAAAACATCAATTTTAGACTCCCCTGAGTATGAAAAGTGAAACGAAAATCATTTTTGAGAAGAAAAAATTTTTGTATGGGAGGGCCCCTGCTAGAACATATTTCCCAAGTGCGTCGATTTTGGGTCGCCGACACAAGCTCGGGTCAAAAAAATTTTTTTTTCACGGTGACTCAAAACATCAATTTTAGACTCCCCTGAGTATGAAAAGTGAAACGAAAATCATTTTTGAGAAGAAAAAATTTTTGTATGGGAGGGCCCCTGCTAGAACATTTTTCCCAAGTGCGTCGATTTTGGGTCGCCGACACAAGCTCGGGTCAAAAAAATTTTTTTTTCACGGTGACTCAAAACATCAATTTTAGACTCCCCTGAGTATGAAAAGTGAAACGAAAATCATTTTTGAGAAGAAAAAATTTTTGTATGGGAGGGCCCCTGCTAGAACATTTTTCCCAAGTGCGTCGATTTTGGGTCGCCGACACAAGCTCGGGTCAAAAAAATTTTTTTTTCACGGTGACTCAAAACATCAATTTTAGACTCCCCTGAGTATGAAAAGTGAAACGAAAATCATTTTTGAGAAGAAAAAATTTTTGTATGGGAGGGCCCCTGCTAGAACATATTTCCCAAGTGCGTCGATTTTTGGGTCGCCGACACAAGCTCGGGTCAAAAAAATTTTTTTTTCTCGGTGACTCAAAACATCAATTTTAGACTCCCCTGAGTATGAAAAGTGAAACGAAAATCATTTTTGAGAAGAAAAAATTTTTGTATGGGAGGGCCCCTGCTAGAACATTTTTCCCAAGTGCGTCGATTTTGGGTCGCCGACACAAGCTCGGGTCAAAAAAATTTTTTTTTCTCGGTGACTCAAAACATCAATTTTAGACTCCCCTGAGTATGAAAAGTGAAACGAAAATCATTTTTGAGAAGAAAAAATTTTTGTATGGGAGGGCCCCTGCTAGAACATATTTCCCAAGTGCGTCGATTTTGGGTCGCCGACACAAGCTCGGGTCAAAAAAATTTTTTTTTCACGGTGACTCAAAACATCAATTTTAGACTCCCCTGAGTATGAAAAGTGAAACGAAAATCATTTTTGAGAAGAAAAAATTTTTGTATGGGAGGGCCCCTGCTAGAACATTTTTCCCAAGTGCGTCGATTTTGGGTCGCCGACACAAGCTCGGGTCAAAAAAATTTTTTTTTCACGGTGACTCAAAACATCAATTTTAGACTCCCCTGAGTATGAAAAGTGAAACGAAAATCATTTTTGAGAAGAAAAAATTTTTGTATGGGAGGGCCCCTGCTAGAACATTTTTCCCAAGTGCGTCGATTTTGGGTCGCCGACACAAGCTCGGGTCAAAAAAATTTTTTTTTCACGGTGACTCAAAACATCAATTTTAGACTCCCCTGAGTATGAAAAGTGAAACGAAAATCATTTTTGAGAAGAAAAAATTTTTGTATGGGAGGGCCCCTGCTAGAACATTTTTCCCAAGTGCGTCGATTTTGGGTCGCCGACACAAGCTCGGGTCAAAAAATTTTTTTTTTCACCGTGACTCAAAACATCAATTTTAGACTCCCCTGAGTATGAAAAGTGAAACGAAAATCATTTTTGAGAAGAAAAAATTTTTGTATGGGAGGGCCCCTGCTAGAACATTTTTCCCAAGTGCGTCGATTTTGGGTCGCCGACACAAGCTCGGGTCAAAAAATTTTTTTTTTCACCGTGACTCAAAACATCAATTTTAGACTCCCCTGAGTATGAAAAGTGAAACGAAAATCATTTTTGAGAAGAAAAAATTTTTGTATGGGAGGGCCCCTGCTAGAACATTTTTCCCAAGTGAGTCGATTTTTGGGTCGCGACACAAGCTAGGGTCAAAAAAAATTTTTTTTTCATGGTGACTCAAAACATCAATTTTAGACTCCCCTGAGTATGAAAAGTGAAACGAAAATCATTTTTGAGAAGAAAAAAATTTGTATGGGAGGGCCCCTGCTAGAACATTTTTCCCAAGTAAATTCGATTTTACCCGGTGAGTCAAAAAATTTTGAAAAAAATATTTTGCCAAAATCGTGTTCATTGCCTATTATAAGGGACCAGGTCAGCTCACACGCATTTTTGGAGACCATATGGAAAGTGCGTCTGGGATTGCGGAAATTAAGTTTAGAGTGTTAAATGATGGTTTCGCAATCCCGAAAGGCTCAAAATCCACCCTAAGGTCCCCTGGGTGAAATGTGGTTTCCAAGGTGTGAGCGCTATCGGTGATAGAGTTGGAATGTGATTTCCAGAGCGCAGGGCGACTGGGCTTAGAGCGAAAATCATAGACAAGGGTAAGTATTGGACTGAACGACTCGAAGCAAACGAAAATCATAGACAAGGGTAATGGACTGAACGACTCGAAGCAAACGAAAACCACATACAAGAGTAATGGACTGAACGAATCGAAGCAAACGAAAATCACATACAAGAGTAATGGACTGAACGAATCGAAGCAAACGAAAAACCACAGACAAGAGTAATGGAGTGAACGAATCGAAGCAAACGAAAACCAAAGACAAGAGTAATAGAGTGAACGAATCGAAGCAAACGAAAACCATGAACACAGGGATAACTGAGAACGAACCTACCTATCAGAGCATGTGAAAGCATGGACAAGAGTACTGAAAATCGGACCAAACCTCAAGAAGCACACGAAAATCATGGACAAGAGTACTCAAAAACACGGACCAAACCTATCGAAGCTCACGAAAACCATGAACACAGGGATAACTGAGAACGAACCTACCTATCAGAGCATGTGAAAGCATGGACAAGAGTACTGAAAATCGGACCAAACCTCTAGAAGCACACGAAAATCATGGACAAGAGTACTCAAAAACACGGACCAAACCTCTCGAAGCACACGAAAACCATAAACACAGGGATAACTGAGAACGAACCTACCTATCAGAGCATGTGAAAGCATGGACAAGAGTACTGAAAATCGGACCAAACCTCAAGAAGCACACGAAAATCATGGACAAGAGTACTCAAAAACACGGACCAAACCTATCGAAGCTCACGAAAACCATGAACACAGGGATAACTGAGAACGAACCTACCTATCAGAGCATGTGAAAGCATGGACAAGAGTACTGAAAATCGGACCAAACCTCAAGAAGCACACGAAAATCATGGACAAGAGTACTCAAAAACACGGACCAAACCTATCGAAGCTCACGAAAACCATGAACACAGGGATAACTGAAAACGAACCGAACCTCTCGTAGCAAACGAAAAACATGGACAAAATTATTCGAAACGAACCGAAGCTCGATGCGAAAAACATGGAAAAGCAAGCCCGTAAGTCGCACTATCAAGCCCATAAGTCGCACTATCAAGCCCATAAGTCGCACTATCAAGCCCGTTAGTCGCACTATCAAGCCCATAGGTCGCACTATCAAGCCCGTTGGTCGCACTATCAAAGCCCGTTAGTCGCACTATCAGGCCCTTAAGTCGCACTATCAGGCCCGTAAGTCGCACCAAAAAGCCCGTAAATTGCCCTATCAAGCCCGTTAGTCGCACTATCAGGCCCATAAGTCGCACCAACAAGCCCGTAAATTACCCTATCAAGCCCATAAGTCGCACCAAAAAGCCCGTAAATTGCCCTATCAAGCCCATAAGTCGCACCAAAAAGCCCGTAATTCGCACCAAAAAGCCCGTAAATTGCCCTATCAAGCCCGTTAGTCGCACTATCAGGCCCGTAAGTCGCACCATCAAGCCCGTAAATTGCCCGATAAAGCCCGTAAATTGCCCGATCAAGAGCCAGCGCTGCATTGTCGGTTAATCCCGTCGATCGCGCCGGCTATTTCTCAGAAGGTTGTACGGACACCATACCCGGTGGCAAGTACCGCGAAGTTTATAACGCAACAGAACGTTCGCCAGTCGGACACAAGAATTGGAAAAGCTCGTTGTAGTGTACAGGAATCG
>NW_026453522.1:215000-220000 GCF_943734755.1 Anopheles moucheti
TTGACGCCCGGCTTTTCGACGTGGCGCTCGACGTAGCATCGTTCGCAGAGCGGGTTACAAGTGCGGGAAGCTTGGAGAGGGTCCTGACGGAAGCCTGCGATGGAACCATGGCGCGAGTGTTCCCTTCGCAAGGCCATTCGGGACGACCTGCTTATTGGTGGACGCCAGCGATCGAGGCCTTGTGTGAGGACTGCCGCCTCGCTAAGGATCGCTTCGAAGCCGCAACCAACGAGGCAGAGCAGCTCGCCGCAGCCAGCGATCTCCTTCAGGTGCGGACCGCCCTGGAGACAGCTATCACCACCAGCAAGAGAACGCACTTCGACGAGATGCTGCAGGGGCTCGCGGACGACGAGACGGGACAGTGGTTCCGTAACGTGCTAAGCCGCCTCCGTGGAAGCTGGACAGCGAGGGAGCGCGACCCATCGGTTCTGGAGGGCGTCGTCTCCACTCTGTTCCCCCAGCATCCTCCAGTTGACTGGCCTTCGTCGTCAAGCCAAGTCCTGGAGAGAGGGGAAGAGGAACCAGTTCGGGCCGTCTCAACGCAGGAGCTGCTGGACATCGCGAGCTCACTGAACCCGCGGAAGGCCCCAGGTCTGGACGGTGTGCCGAATGCCGCTCTGACTGCCGCCATTCGGAAGCATCCGGAGGTCTTTCGTGACATGTTCCAGGAATGCTTGGACAGCGAGCGGTTCCCGGATGAATGGAAGAGACAGAAGCTGGCCCTTGTCCCCAAGCCGGGCAAGCCACCGGGACTCGCTTCTTCTGCGCGCCCGATCCTGCTGCTGAACAACCCGGGAAAGGTATATGAGCGGATGCTGCTGACGCGGATCAACGACGTCGTGGAGGACTTGGATTCGCCAAGGTTGGCGGAAAACCAGTTCGGGTTCCGGAAGGGCCGTTCGACTGTACAGGCGATCCAACTGGTGGTGGATGCAGGCCGTCGCGCGATGTCATTCGGACGGACAAACAACCGGGACAAGCGCTGCCTCCTGGTTGTTGCACTGGACGTGCGCAACGCATTCAACACTGCCAGCTGGCAGTGCATCGCTGCTGCGCTCGAGGACAAGGGCGTGCCGAGGCAGATCCGCAACATCCTGAAGGACTATTTCACCGACAGGGAGCTCGTCTATGACACCGCAGACGGGCCCGTTACACGTCGAGTGACTGCAGGTGTTCCACAGGGGTCCATCCTGGGCCCGACACTGTGGAACATTATGTATGACGGCGTGTTACGGGTCGAGCTCCCCGAAGGGGCCAGCGTCATCGGCTTTGCGGACGATATTGCGGTCCTGGCACAGGGGTGCACACCAGAGGAGGCGGCATCTGTAGCTGAACAGGCGGTGGACGCGATCGCGGCCTGGATGGAGGACCATCACCTGCAGCTCGCTCCGGAGAAGACCGAGGGCGTGATGATCTCCAGCCTGCGGAGAGGTGAACTGAGGGTGCCGTTCCGCGTCGGAGACACCATCATCCACAGTAAGCAGTCGATCCGGTACCTGGGGGTCCAGATCCACGACCACCTTTCGTGGAAGCCACACGTGGAGCTGTCGACGGCCAAAGCCCTCCGCGTGGTAGGCGTGGTCACCTCAGTCATGAGAAACCACAGTGGACCCCAGGTGGCCAAGCGTCGGTTGTTGGCGGCGGTGGCGGAGTCGATCGTCCGGTATGCTGCCCCCGTGTGGTCTGAGGCGACGGATCTGCAGTGGTGCCGACGGAAGCTGGCCCAGGTGCAGAAGCCCCTGGCACGTGGCGTCACCAGCTCGTTCGTGTCGGTGGCATACGAGACCGGAGTCGTGCTAGCAGGCCTTGTGCCGTTCAGGCTGCTGGTGCGAGAGGACGCAAGGTGCCATCGGAGGCTCCTAGCTGCTCCGGGTGCCAGCCGCAAGGACATCCGGCTGGAGGAGCGGCAGAGGACTCTGCAGGAGTGGCAGAGAGCATGGGACGAGGCGGCCGCAGCATCAACGGCCAGTCGGTACGTGGTTTGGGCCCACCGAGTGATCCCGGACCTGCACCAGTGGATGGGAAGGCGGCATGGAGAGGTGGATTTCCACCTCTCGCAGGTGTTAACCGGGCACGGTTTCTTCCAGGAATACCTCCATGTCTGCGGTTTTGCCCCATCGACGGAGTGCCCACGGTGCCCGGGGTCTGTCGAGTCGGTGGCCCACGTGCTGTTCCGGTGCGAGGTGTTCCAGGACATCCGAGTGGAGCTGCTGGGGTACGGCACCAGCGACCCGGTCAACGAGGACAACATGGGCATGAAGTTGCTGGAGAGCCCCGAGCGGTGGAACAACATCCAGGAAGCTGCTCGCAGAATCACGAAGGTGTTACAGCAGCTCTGGCGCGAGGATGAGCTGCAGCTCAACCTTCGTGCACATCTCGAATCGCAACCGGCGATAACATCAGCAGACGACGCTGGTGCACAGGATGGCGAGCAGGTGTCTGTCGACGGGGTGGCGGACCTCTTCCGAGTCAACCGAGGTCGAGCCAGCCGAAACAGAAGAGGTCGTCGAAGGGCTGAAGAACGGGCGGAAGTGCGCCTTGCATCCGCACTGGCAGCAGCTGAACGTGATCGTGAGAGGATCATTCTGATGGCGGCGGTGCAGGCGGAGGAAGCAGGAGAAGCGCCACCACCCATCCCCACACGAGGACGCGGACTGCCTCCTTCTCCGAGTACCTTGAGAGCGCGACATGAGCGAAGACTCTACCTACAGCGGGTCTATCGTCAACGAGCGAGGGAAGGGACTCTACCACCAGTCCCACGAGGTAGAAGCCGGCGGAGTCGGACAGCCCCTTCGGAGGCGGACATCATCCGGCGGCGTGTGAGAAGACGAGAGATGGAGCGGCTACGTCGAACATCACGAAGGGAGCCGTCCAACCAGGGGGTGCGTGAGGTGCTATCTGCAGACTCCCTGGCATCTATCACGGAATCTACTACTTCCGGCCGATAAGCGAGGGGAATTTCGGGGGTGGAAAGTAAATAGAGGAACGGCATTATCGAATGCGATGGGAGACCCATACGATTAATGGAATTAATAAAGGCGATGCCACGTGCGCTTAATACTCCTGGTCCCAAGCCCCGCTAGGGAACGGGTCCAGGAGGGGGAGACAAGGGATAGATATAAGTTTAATTTTAAGCTTTTGTACAAATAAATCCCTTGAGTGTTAACAAAAAAAAAAAAAAAACGAAGTGGAGCTTGCGGCTTAATTTGACTCAACACGGGAAAATTTACCAGGTCCGAACTTATCGAGGTAAGACAGATTGAGAGCTCTTTCTCAAATTTAAGGGTAGTGGTGCATGGCCGTTCTTAGTTCGTGGAATGATTTGTCTGGTTAATTCCGATAACGAACGCGACTCAAACAAGCTAACTAGAACGCTGTCAGCAGTGCACCTCCGGGCGCACCTGACGTCAAGGCCGGCGGCCCCTTCACGGGCGGTCGTCGGCCACGTTTGCCCTGCTTAGCGGGACAACTTGTGTTTAGCAAGGTGAGAATGAGCGATAACAGGTCCGTGATGCCCTTAGATGTTCTGGGCTGCACGCGTGCTACAATGTGAGCAGCAGCGTGTTCTCGCCAATTGGCGCCCCCATTCCGAGAGGAACGGGAAATCACCCAAATGCTCATTTAGTTGGGATTGGGGACTGCAACGGTCCCCATGAACCTGGAATTTCTAGTAAGTGCTAGTCATTAGCTAGCGCTGATTACGTCCCTGCCCTTTGTACACACCGCCCGTCGCTACTACCGATGGATTATTTAGTGAGGTCTCTGGAGGCACACCTTCCGCGGTTCCTTCGTGAGCTGCAGCTGGCATGGCCGAAGTTGACCGAACTTGATGATTTAGAGGAAGTAAAAGTCGTAACAAGGTTTCCGTAGGTGAACCTGCGGAAGGATCATTACCGATCAATACATATATGTTGTTGTGTGAGTTGGTTAGAGAGATAGAGAAACACGGTATCAGCAGAACAAACTGCTATGTTACCTTTTGGGGGCCGCGCACGCCAATTAGACCCGCGAGAGAGGTGTGTCTATACTACGATATTGAGCGTGCGCGACCGTAGGCCAGTGGCCTTCGTACCTGTGCGCACACTCCCAATGGCAGCCATCGAACGCGTAAAGTGTGTGACACATGGGCGAAGGTAAAGACCCACTAGAACATATTTAAACACTGGCCTCGAGCGAGAGAGAACCTAATCAAGAGAACGAAAGTTGTGCAAGATCGCGCCGATGCCGCCCACATCGCGCGTCGATCAATGGGAAGGAAGACCAATGGTCATCCTTGTCCACCCTGGACGGCTTCGAAGGAACCGAGAGGTGCACGGTTACGCTGTCCGGGGAACTTAAGTTGTGAGAGACGCACCTAGCGCATAACGAAAACATAGGAGACAGTTGAACATACCAAAACCCTAGGCAGGGGATCACTCGGCTCATGGATCGATGAAGACCGCAGCTAAATGCGCGTCAGAATGTGAACTGCAGGACACATGAACACCGACACGTTGAACGCATATGGCGCATCGGACGTTTAAACCCGACCGATGCACACATTCTTGAGTGCCTACCAATTCTTGTTACACACTATTCCATAACTACAGGACGCCCGCGTACCAGCGGCACGCCTGGGCGAGCAGCACGCCCGGGAGTGTGTCGCAGGCTTGAACACACGCGTTTGGCGCACTGTGCATCATGGCGTGCTCGGACCCCTTCCGCGGGGGACCTTGGGCGCTGAAATGGTAAGGCGGTACAGTTGGCCCAGTGGGTGCGTGTCGTGTCGCACGGTTCGAACTTCGGCTATAAGACAACCTGGGAGCACCGGAAGCCCTTGAACACCTGGCTTGCCGTCTGTTGCCGGGACCCGCCGTCTGGCCGAGTCGTGTAACGCGTGCGGTACGCTCACCCGCTGGATACAAGCGAACAAGTGCGTGCTACTATTTACCATTCGGGAAAAATCCAACGTAGGCCTCAAGTGATGTGTGAGAACCCCCAGAATTTAAGCATATTAATAA
>NW_026453522.1:225000-229846 GCF_943734755.1 Anopheles moucheti
ACTCAAAACATCAATTTTAGACTCCCCTGAGTATGAAAAGTGAAACGAAAATCATTTTTGAGAAGAAAAAAATTTTGTATGGGAGGGCCCCTGCTAGAACATTTTTCCCAAGTGCGTCGATTTTGGGTCGCCGACACAAGCTCGGGTCAAAAAAATTTTTTTTTCACGGTGACTCAAAACATCAATTTTAGACTCCCCTGAGTATGAAAAGTGAAACGAAAATCATTTTTGAGAAGAAAAAAATTTTGTATGGGAGGGCCCCTGCTAGAACATTTTTCCCAAGTGCGTCGATTTTGGGTCGCCGACACAAGCTCGGGTCAAAAAATTTTTTTTTTCACGGTGACTCAAAACATCAATTTTAGACTCCCCTGAGTATGAAAAGTGAAACGAAAATCATTTTTGAGAAGAAAAAATTTTTGTATGGGAGGGCCCCTGCTAGAACATATTTCCCAAGTGCGTCGATTTTTGGGTCGCCGACACAAGCTCGGGTCAAAAAAATTTTTTTTTCTCGGTGACTCAAAACATCAATTTTAGACTCCCCTGAGTATGAAAAGTGAAACGAAAATCATTTTTGAGAAGAAAAAATTTTTGTATGGGAGGGCCCCTGCTAGAACATTTTTCCCAAGTGCGTCGATTTTGGGTCGCCGACACAAGCTCGGGTCAAAAAATTTTTTTTTTCTCGGTGACTCAAAACATCAATTTTAGACTCCCCTGAGTATGAAAAGTGAAACGAAAATCATTTTTGAGAAGAAAAAATTTTTGTATGGGAGGGCCCCTGCTAGAACATATTTCCCAAGTGCGTCGATTTTGGGTCGCCGACACAAGCTCGGGTCAAAAAAATTTTTTTTTCTCGGTGACTCAAAACATCAATTTTAGACTCCCCTGAGTATGAAAAGTGAAACGAAAATCATTTTTGAGAAGAAAAAATTTTTGTATGGGAGGGCCCCTGCTAGAACATTTTTCCCAAGTGCGTCGATTTTGGGTCGCCGACACAAGCTCGGGTCAAAAAATTTTTTTGCTCAAATCGACCCGGGAATCAATTTTTCGTATTCTACGGCTCATTTGCTACAACTTTGCAAAAATTTGTGAAAACGAACAATTTTGATCCCCTCGACGTACACCGACCATCAGACTCGAAAAAATTTTTTTGCTCAAATCGACCCGGGAATCAATTTTTCGTATTCTACGGCTCATTTGCTACAACTTTGCAAAAATTTGTGAAAACGAACAATTTTGATCCCCTCGACGTACACGACCATCCGACGAGAAAAATGTCTCAAAAATTTTTTTGCTCAAATCGACCCGGGAATCAATTTTTCGTATTCTACGGCTCATTTGCTACAACTTTGCAAAAATTTGTGAAAACGAACAATTTTGATCCCCTCGACGTACACCGACCATCCGACGAGAAAAATGTCTCAAAAATTTTTTTGCTCAAATCGACCCGGGAATCAATTTTTCGTATTCTACGGCTCATTTGCTACAACTTTGCAAAAATTTGTGAAAACGAACAATTTTGATCCCCTCGACGTACACCGACCATCAGACTCGAAAAAATTTTTTTGCTCAAATCGACCCGGGAATCAATTTTTCGTATTCTACGGCTCATTTGCTACAACTTTGCAAAAATTTGTGAAAACGAACAATTTTGATCCCCTCGACGTACACCGACCATCAGACTCGAAAAAATTTTTTTGCTCAAATCGACCCGGGAATCAATTTTTCGTATTCTACGGCTCATTTGCTACAACTTTGCAAAAATTTGTGAAAACGAACAATTTTGATCCCCTCGACGTACACCGACCATCCGACGAGAAAAATGTCTCAAAAATTTTTTTGCTCAAATCGACCCGGGAATCAATTTTTCGTATTCTACGGCTCATTTGCTACAACTTTGCAAAAATTTGTGAAAACGAACAATTTTGATCCCCTCGACGTACACCGACCATCAGACTCGAAAAAATTTTTTTGCTCAAATCGACCCGGGAATCAATTTTTCGTATTCTACGGCTCATTTGCTACAACTTTGCAAAAATTTGTGAAAACGAACAATTTTGATCCCCTCGACGTACACCGACCATCCGACGAGAAAAATGTCTCAAAAATTTTTTTGCTCAAATCGACCCGGGAATCAATTTTTCGTATTCTACGGCTCATTTGCTACAACTTTGCAAAAATTTGTGAAAACGAACAATTTTGATCCCCTCGACGTACACGACCATCCGACGAGAAAAATGTCTCAAAAATTTTTTTGCTCAAATCGACCCGGGAATCAATTTTTCGTATTCTACGGCTCATTTGCTACAACTTTGCAAAAATTTGTGAAAACGAACAATTTTGATCCCCTCGACGTACACCGACCATCAGACTCGAAAAAATTTTTTTGCTCAAATCGACCCGGGAATCAATTTTTCGTATTCTACGGCTCATTTGCTACAACTTTGCAAAAATTTGTGAAAACGAACAATTTTGATCCCCTCGACGTACACGACCATCCGACGAGAAAAATGTCTCAAAAATTTTTTTGCTCAAATCGACCCGGGAATCAATTTTTCGTATTCTACGGCTCATTTGCTACAACTTTGCAAAAATTTGTGAAAACGAACAATTTTGATCCCCTCGACGTACACCGACCATCAGACTCGAAAAAATTTTTTTGCTCAAATCGACCCGGGAATCAATTTTTCGTATTCTACGGCTCATTTGCTACAACTTTGCAAAAATTTGTGAAAACGAACAATTTTGATCCCCTCGACGTACACCGAACATCCGACGAGAAAAATGTCTCAAAAATTTTTTTGCTCAAATCGACCCGGGAATCAATTTTTCGTATTCTACGGCTCATTTGCTACAACTTTGAAAAAATTTGTGAAAACGAACAATTTTGATCCCTCGACGTACACGACCATCCGACGAGAAAAATGTCTCAAAAATTTTTTTGCTCAAATCGACCCGGGAATCAATTTTTCGTATTCTACGGCTCATTTGCTACAACTTTGCAAAAATTTGTGAAAACGAACAATTTTGATCCCCTCGACGTACACCGACCATCAGACTCGAAAAAATTTTTTTGCTCAAATCGACCCGGGAATCAATTTTTCGTATTCTACGGCTCATTTGCTACAACTTTGCAAAAATTTGTGAAAACGAACAATTTTGATCCCCTCGACGTACACCGACCATCCGACGAGAAAAATGTCTCAAAAATTTTTTTGCTCAAATCGACCCGGGAATCAATTTTTCGTATTCTACGGCTCATTTGCTACAACTTTGCAAAAATTTGTGAAAACGAACAATTTTGATCCCCTCGACGTACACCGACCATCAGACTCGAAAAAATTTTTTTGCTCAAATCGACCCGGGAATCAATTTTTCGTATTCTACGGCTCATTTGCTACAACTTTGCAAAAATTTGTGAAAACGAACAATTTTGATCCCCTCGACGTACACCGACCATCAGACTCGAAAAAATTTTTTGCTCAAATCGACCCGGGAATCAATTTTTCGTATTCTACGGCTCATTTGCTACAACTTTGCAAAAATTTGTGAAAACGAACAATTTTGATCCCCTCGACGTACACCGACCATCCGACGAGAAAAATGTCTCAAAAATTTTTTTGCTCAAATCGACCCGGGAATCAATTTTTCGTATTCTACGGCTCATTTGCTACAACTTTGCAAAAATTTGTGAAAACGAACAATTTTGATCCCCTCGACGTACACCGACCATCAGACTCGAAAAAATTTTTTTGCTCAAATCGACCCGGGAATCAATTTTTCGTATTCTACGGCTCATTTGCTACAACTTTGCAAAAATTTGTGAAAACGAACAATTTTGATCCCCTCGACGTACACCGACCATCAGACTCGAAAAAATTTTTTTGCTCAAATCGACCCGGGAATCAATTTTTCGTATTCTACGGCTCATTTGCTACAACTTTGCAAAAATTTGTGAAAACGAACAATTTTGATCCCCTCGACGTACACCGACCATCAGACTCGAAAAAATTTTTTTGCTCAAATCGACCCGGGAATCAATTTTTCGTATTCTACGGCTCATTTGCTACAACTTTGCAAAAATTTGTGAAAACGAACAATTTTGATCCCCTCGACGTACACCGACCATCAGACTCGAAAAAATTTTTTTGCTCAAATCGACCCGGGAATCAATTTTTCGTATTCTACGGCTCATTTGCTACAACTTTGCAAAAATTTGTGAAAACGAACAATTTTGATCCCCTCGACGTACACCGACCATCAGACTCGAAAAATGTCTCAAAAATTTTTTTGCTCAAATCGACCCGGGAATCAATTTTTCGTATTCTACGGCTCATTTGCTACAACTTTGCAAAAATTTGTGAAAACGAACAATTTTGATCCCCTCGACGTACACCGAACATCCGACGAGAAAAATGTCTCAAAAATTTTTTTGCTCAAATCGACCCGGGAATCAATTTTTCGTATTCTACGGCTCATTTGCTACAACTTTGCAAAAATTTGTGAAAACGAACAATTTTGATCCCCTCGACGTACACCGAACATCCGACGAGAAAAATGTCTCAAAAATTTTTTTGCTCAAATCGACCCGGGAATCAATTTTCGTATTCTACGGCTCATTTGCTACAACTTTGCAAAAATTTGTGAAAACGAACAATTTTGATCCCCTCGACGTACACCGACCATCCGACGAGAAAAATGTCTCAAAAATTTTTTTGCTCAAATCGACCCGGGAATCAATTTTTCGTATTCTACGGCTCATTTGCTACAACTTTGCAAAAATTTGTGAAAACGAACAATTTTGATCCCCTCGACGTACACCGACCATCAGACTCGAAAAAATTTTTTT
>NW_026453523.1:2500-5000 GCF_943734755.1 Anopheles moucheti
CCTGCTAGAACATTTTTCCCAAGTGCGTCGATTTTGGGTCACCGACACAAGCTCGGGTCAAAAAATTTTTTTTTTCACCGTGACTCAAAACATCAATTTTAGACTCCCCTGAGTATGAAAAGTGAAACGAAAATCATTTTTGAGAAGAAAAAATTTTTGTATGGGAGGGCCCCTGCTAGAACATATTTCCCAAGTGCGTCGATTTTGGGTCGCCGACACAAGCTCGGGTCAAAAAAATTTTTTTTTCACGGTGACTCAAAACATCAATTTTAGACTCCCCTGAGTATGAAAAGTGAAACGAAAATCATTTTTGAGAAGAAAAAAATTTTGTATGGGAGGGCCCCTGCTAGAACATTTTTCCCAAGTGCGTCGATTTTGGGTCGCCGACACAAGCTCGGGTCAAAAAAATTTTTTTTTCACGGTGACTCAAAACATCAATTTTAGACTCCCCTGAGTATGAAAAGTGAAACGAAAATCATTTTTGAGAAGAAAAAATTTTTGTATGGGAGGGCCCCTGCTAGAACATATTTCCCAAGTGCGTCGATTTTTGGGTCGCCGACACAAGCTCGGGTCAAAAAAAATTTTTTTTCTCGGTGACTCAAAACATCAATTTTAGACTCCCCTGAGTATGAAAAGTGAAACGAAAATCATTTTTGAGAAGAAAAAATTTTTGTATGGGAGGGCCCCTGCTAGAACATTTTTCCCAAGTGCGTCGATTTTGGGTCGCCGACACAAGCTCGGGTCAAAAAATTTTTTTTTTCACGGTGACTCAAAACATCAATTTTAGACTCCCCTGAGTATGAAAAGTGAAACGAAAATCATTTTTGAGAAGAAAAAATTTTTGTATGGGAGGGCCCCTGCTAGAACATTTTTCCCAAGTGCGTCGATTTTGGGTCACCGACACAAGCTCGGGTCAAAAAATTTTTTTTTTCACGGTGACTCAAAACATCAATTTTAGACTCCCCTGAGTATGAAAAGTGAAACGAAAATCATTTTTGAGAAGAAAAAATTTTTGTATGGGAGGGCCCCTGCTAGAACATTTTTCCCAAGTGCGTCGATTTTGGGTCACCGACACAAGCTCGGGTCAAAAAATTTTTTTTTTCACCGTGACTCAAAACATCAATTTTAGACTCCCCTGAGTATGAAAAGTGAAACGAAAATCATTTTTGAGAAGAAAAAATTTTTGTATGGGAGGGCCCCTGCTAGAACATATTTCCCAAGTGCGTCGATTTTTGGGTCGCCGACACAAGCTCGGGTCAAAAAAATTTTTTTTTCTCGGTGACTCAAAACATCAATTTTAGACTCCCCTGAGTATGAAAAGTGAAACGAAAATCATTTTTGAGAAGAAAAAATTTTTGTATGGGAGGGCCCCTGCTAGAACATTTTTCCCAAGTGCGTCGATTTTGGGTCGCCGACACAAGCTCGGGTCAAAAAATTTTTTTTTTCACGGTGACTCAAAACATCAATTTTAGACTCCCCTGAGTATGAAAAGAGAAACGAAAATCATTTTTGAGAAGAAAAAATTTTTGTATGGGAGGGCCCCTGCTAGAACATTTTTCCCAAGTGAGTCGATTTTTGGGTCGCGACACAAGCTCGGGTCAAAAAAAATTTTTTTTTCATGGTGACTCAAAACATCAATTTTAGACTCCCCTGAGTATGAAAAGTGAAACGAAAATCATTTTTGAGAAGAAAAAAATTTGTATGGGAGGGCCCCTGCTAGAACATTTTTCCCAAGTAAATTCGATTTTACCCGGTGAGTCAAAAAATTTTGAAAAAAATATTTTGCCAAAATCGTGTTCATTGCCTATTATAAGGGACCAGGTCAGCTCACACGCATTTTTGGAGACCATATGGAAAGTGCGTCTGGGATTGCGGAAATTAAGTTTAGAGTGTTAAATGATGGTTTCGCAATCCCGAAAGGCTCAAAATCCACCCTAAGGTCCCCTGGGTGAAATGTGGTTTCCAAGGTGTGAGCGCTATCGGTGATAGAGTTGGAATGTGATTTCCAGAGCGCAGGGCGACTGGGCTTAGAGCGAAAATCATAGACAAGGGTAAGTATTGGACTGAACGACTCGAAGCAAACGAAAATCATAGACAAGGGTAATGGACTGAACGACTCGAAGCAAACGAAAACCACACACAAGAGTAATGGACTGAACGAATCGAAGCAAACGAAAATCACATACAAAAGTAATGGACTGAACGAATCGAAGCAAACGAAAAACCACAGACAAGAGTAATGGAGTGAACGAATCGAAGCAAACGAAAACCAAAGACAAGAGTAATAGAGTGAACGAATCGAAGCAAACGAAAACCATGAACACAGGGATAACTGAGAACGAACCTACCTATCAGAGCATGTGAAAGCATGGACAAGAGTACTGAAAATCGGACCAAACCTCTAGAAGCACACGAAAATCATGGACAAGAGTACTCAAAAACACGGACCAAACCTATGGAAGCACACGAAAACCATGAACACAGGGATAACTGAGAACGA
>NW_026453523.1:15000-27500 GCF_943734755.1 Anopheles moucheti
TATTTAATGGTCTCTTTCGGCATTCGCTCCACTCCGTTGATATTGACCGGGTGACGGGAGTTTGCCCTTCGCATCGTGGAGATCATGACCAGCTCGGTCTTGGCCGGCGCAAGCTCAAGGTGATGAGCCTCCATCCACGAGCTGATCAAAGAAATGGCCTCTTCCGCCAAGGTAGCTGCCTCCTGTGGTGTTGTCCCGGCAGCTAGGACCACCAGGTCATCCACAAACCCGACTGTTTCCACGCCGTCCGGCAGTGTCAGCCGCAGTACGCCGTCGTACATGGTATTCCAGAGGGTCGGACCGAGGATCGACCCCTGTGGAACACCCGCCGATAATTTCCGTCGCACTGGCCCCTCGCTTGTTTCGAAGATCATTTCCCTCTCAGAGAAATAGCTGCGCAAAATTCTCTGGAGCGCTGCTGGGACGCGCTTCTCTTGGAGGGCCATCGCGATCGCCTTCCAACTGGCCGTGTTGAAGGCGTTCCTGACGTCTAACGCTGCCACCATCAGACATCGAGGATCCCGGCCGTTGGTGCGATGGAACGTCCTGGCGTACTGTCCCTTCTCAATGACCCTCTCTATAGCTTGGACCGTAGAGCGTCCACGGCGGAAGCCGTATTGGTCCTGTGATAGACGAGGTGCGCTCTCATCCTCGAGATGTTCATTGAGGCGGTTCAAAACCAGTCTCTCGAACCCCTTAGGTGCCGCTCCCAGCATCAGCAGTGGACGACTTGACGACGGTTCGCCCGGTGGTTTGCCTGGTTTCGGGATGAGCGCCAGGCGTGCCACTTTCCACGATGCCGGAATCTCGCCGCTCTGCAGGACCTCATTGTAGGCCCGCACGAACGCTTCCGGGTGCTCCCTCATCGCGGTCTTCACTGCCGCGTTGGGAATTCCATCGAGGCCCGGCGCCTTTGAGGTGGCCATCCCCTCAGCGATGCAAAGGATCTCTTCACGGGTGACTGGTCGGATGGGCTCTTCGTCCTCGTCGCTTTCCGTCGCAATCGGCGGCCACTCGAACGATGGGTGGGCCGGGAAGAGGGCGTCGATGATCGGCTCCAGCACAGAACGGTCCAGTTCTGGCGGCGCTCGACTGCGCAGCTTGGCCATAACCACTCGATACCCCAACCCAAACACATCGTCCTCGACTCCGTCGATGAGCTCCTGCATGCAGCGCTCTTTGCTGCGCTGGATCTCTCGTTCCAAAGCCCTACGGTCGTCCAGCAAGCGGGCTGAAGCGGCGATACGGTCGTCGGTCTGCGTTGCTGTGCGTAGCCTGGCCTCAGCAGCTTCGCACGCATCTCGCGCCCTCGCGATTTCCGGGTTCCACCAGTATAGCGTCGGAGCCTGCCGGAAATTCGTCTTGTGGATCCTCTCCATCGTTGCGTCGCACGCTTCTGTGAGCCCCCTGATCAGGCCCTCAGGTGTGCTTACATCGTCGAAACGACCGATCCCAAGCGCCAGCTTAAAACAAGCCTGATTGAATTGGCTTGTTTTGTAGCGTGTTCCCGCGTGCCGCGTCATGCCTGCTGTACCGCCGTGCCCGTTGCAGTGTGGCCGATGCTGATGTGCACGTCGGCCGCTGGTCGAAGGCAGTTTAGCGCTGAACAGCACGTAGCTGTGGTCGCTACCGGAGTATCTGCTACTCACACTCCAACTGCCTGGCTCCGCTACGCAGGGACTCGAGAAGCTCACATCGATGACGCTTTCCCGTGCAACACCGTTGCCCTTGAAAGTGGGTGTGTTCCCTCGGTTGAGCGTCCTAAGACCGAGGTGCTCAACAACACTCAACAAGTCCTCACCCTTCGCCGTGGTTCTTGAGCTGCCCCACTCCTGGTTCCAGGCATTAAAATCCCCAGCCAGAACCATGGGATCCTGCCCCGTGAGCGTGAGCTCAACCGCTTCCAGGTAGTCGCCGAGATCCGCTTGTCCGATGTTGGGGGACACATAGCAGCTGGCAAACGTTATCCCGGCTATGGTGGCAACTACCAGCCCAGGCACCGATGAACTCCCCAGTCGTTGGATGGGGTAGCCGCCAGTCGCCACTACCGCTACGCTCTGAGCCTCGTCGACCGCCCACCGCACGCTGTCTCTAGGTGGTTTGTACAGCTCGCACGCTATCACCACCTGCGCTCCGATCTCCCTAGCCGTCTGCAGCATGATGTCCTGCGCTGCACGGCTGCGCCCAAGGTTGATCTGCAAAACCTTCAGACCTTCCGGGTGCAGGACGGGTGTCCTACTCGGTGAGGGCCCTTGCAGACCGCACAACACACCTCCGCTGTGCAGGCTCGGGCCAGGTGGCCCGGTTGGCCGCAGCGGATGCAGTGCGTCGATCGATCCGTCCCGCTCTTGCACTGGTGCCGCAGGTGTCCGTGCTCCAGGCATTTGAAGCACCGTAGCTGGCCCCGCGTCGGTGGTGTCAGTTTCGTCGCCAAGCATGAGGTGTGCAGCACTCGTACTAGCTGTTGGTGCATCAACTCCGCCGCCTTGAGTGTCATCCGAACGTACGCCGTCTGCGTACCGTTCCACGCCTTCACTAGGTGCACAGCGGATTCGCTCACCGACTCCGAACTGGTGGTCGTCACCGCCTTCGCCACATCCAATGCCACCGCTAAAGGGTCCACCTCATCAAGGCGGACCTCCACCGTTTCTGTCACCAGGCGGATGGTGGCCGGAGCTGCAGACTGTGCAAAGACCTCCTGCACTCGTTGCAGGATTGCTTCAGCATTGGCGCCGTCCTCCAAGTTCATGACCAGCCGGTCCCGCGTCGTTCGTCGTCCCACTCCAAGCTTGGCCTGGTCTTCGGCCAACGACGGAGCGCTGCGTATCAGCTGATACGCGTCGGTCCAAGACTGACCCTCGCCTGGGGCAACCTCGATGGCGTCCAGCTTCTTCTTCGCCGAATGCTTCGCCGCCGCAGATTGTGGTCGCGGCTTGGCCAGCTGCTGCTGTTGTTGTTGCTGCTGCGACTTCTGCGGTGCTTTACGAGGCCCCACCACCGTCCAAGAACCGCCCTGGGAAGCCTGCGTGCCGGATGTCTCGGCCGCCACGTTAGCATACGTCATCCGCTGCTGCTGCTGTTGTTGTTGCTGCTGTTGCGGTTGCTGCAGGGAGCTCTGCGATGTCGCCTGCTTCGACGGAGGCCGTTGCTGTTGCTGTTTCTGCTGCCTCTGAGGCTGCTGCTGCGCAACAGCTGGCTGCGCCTGCTGCTGCGGTTGCAGAGCTTGGTTACCGCCGCAACCAAGCATCTGTGCCAGCAACTCCTGGTGGCACGCAGTCTCCTTTGCCAGCTCGCCTCTGAGACGCTGCGTCTCTTCATACCACTGGCGGGCCTGGTCCTTATTCCACTGCAGCTCCTGGTGGAATTTCTCTTGCGCCAGCTTAAATTCTTCGCGGGCCAGCTTCCGCTCCTCCCGGGCCATATCTTCGTTGGCCACGGTACGCTGTCGCAGCATCACCAGCTCTTGCTGCAGCTCTTTCACCATGGCCCGAAGCTGCTCGTTGGCGAGGGACATTTCCCCGAGCACCTTTCGCAGTTCGACCATGTCCGGGTTCACCGACTTTGAGGCCAACGCCGAGGCTCTGGTGAGAATGACCTTCGGCTCTACCGCCGAAAGGGATCGCCCCGGCCTTTCCTCTGTCGATTCCGACCGAGGACGCGATGTACGAGTTGTCGCCATTTTAGAGACCCAAGCAGGTCTTAGTGGTCAGGGGGGGTGTTTCCCTGCTTGCAAACGCCTTTCCGAATTTTTGCAGTCGTTCCCAGATTTTTCCCGGCAATTTCCCGCAAAAATCGGGAATTCGAGCAGTTTCGAGCTCGATAAAAACTGTCCGAATCGAGCAGATTCGAGCTGCCGATGACCCCCCACAGCTTCCCAGAATTTTCTGCGTCCTTTTTGGTTTCGAGCAGTTTTCGAGCAGAAACCGTCAATTTGAAAAATTGTCTGTTGGGGACTGCTCGCCTATCAATTTATGTCTGTTGGGTCGTCCCGGGTTGTCACAAAAATGTCAAAAATTATTTTCGCGATTTTCACTATTTTTATGCACGGATCGTATTAAATGCACTAAAACTAGCACAACAGTGCAAACCGCAGCAAAATCGGACCAAAACTCGCGAAGTTATTAACGTTTTTGTATATACAACAGTCACTTCCAGAACACGTGCCGCAGCGGTAGCACCATGCGCGTTTTTGCCGTCACTGTTTTTTCCCAATTCTGCACCGATTTTCTTCCGGTTTTCGGCTATTGGCCGATCGGGGACACAGAATCTATCATTTGCCACCTCATCCGGCCCGATTGGACCGGATTTTTGCGCAAACTCACAACACGCACACACTATTGTTGTTGTTGTTGTTCCAAATGTTTGCACAAATTTGCCACTCCGTATTTTACGCTAAATATCGCCGGCAAACACTGTTTATAAGTAAAAAACACTTCACTGGCGTCTATTTATGCGTTTTAAACGCAAACCGCGTTGATTTTCACCAATTTAGCACGGTTTTATTGCCAAAATTGTTCCCCATACAAAATGTATGGGGCAATGTTTTTCACTTTTTTGGCCCACTAATGCACCGATTTTCGTCCGGTTTTCACTAAAGTCACTCTAAACACCCTCTTATAGACTGATTATGAACAAATTCGAGACTTTCCGAGGTAATTTAACGCCACAATTTTTAACTCACTCAGGAGCAAAATACACCACGTCCGAACAGCTCGACTGCTCGAATGTCACACAGGGATAACTGGCTTGTGGCCGCCAAGCGTTCATAGCGACGTGGCTTTTTGATCCTTCGATGTCGGCTCTTCCTATCATTGTGAAGCAAAATTCACCAAGCGTAGGATTGTTCACCCTTTCAAGGGAACGTGAGCTGGGTTTAGACCGTCGTGAGACAGGTTAGTTTTACCCTACTGGTGTGTGCTGTTTGCCGCTATCTTAACGGAATTCCTGTGCAGTACGAGAGGAACCACAGGTACGGACCACTGGCTCAATACTAGTTCGACCGGACTTTGGTATGACGCTACGTCCGCTGGATTATGCCTGAACGCCTCTAAGGTCGTATCCAATCCGAGCTGATAGCGCTTCTCAAACCCATTAGGTGATCGGAAGCTAGCGGGCTTAACAACCCTCCGAGATCCGTCGGTGCTGCCCCGCGCACACTGACGTCTCATCCCCGCTATAGCACTAGACTGAGCCGCAACGGGCGGGAGCACGCTGCACGTGGAAGTACCTTACCACAGGGAACCCTGGTGGCTGTGTTTCCGTCGACCGTGGATACAACTAGTTTCGACACCTTCGACCGCCCGCAAACGACGGGACTACAGGCTGGGAGCTGCGAGTTGTAGAGATGCGTTCGCATCGATCCTCTCAGGCGACCCATGCTTGCTGGTGCTCGCGTTCACTTTGGGAATGGAGTGTTCGCGAGAGTGATTGTTGTGTTGTGTGTGTACAGTTGGTGCTTGCGTGCACTCCCATAGTGGAGTGTTCGCGAGCTTAAAACGCTAAGTCCCGATTAATACTCTCCTCGCAACATTATGTGCGTGGCTCCACGCCAAGTGGGATTAGCGGTGCGAAACGCGATTGGTAAAGTCGATGGTGATGTGCGTACCAACAGGCGATTTGTTAAGTCAAATGCGAACTGTGGTGCAACAGGCAATGTGTGTTTATTATCAGGTGTTGTTGGAAGTCAATACGATTTGACTTTCAAAAATTTTTCTAAGTCCCGATTTTTTTTCTCGTCGAGTAACTACAATGCACTATTTCTATCGCAGCGGACTTGCGGTTCATGGCCTTAATGATCGCGAACGAACACGTATTCGCAAAAAAATTTTTGTATGAAAAAGTCACCACTTGGGTACCTCCATACAAAAGTACCAAGTTCGGGTCGAGTGGTCGATGGACGTCGAAGGTGAAAATTTTTCATCATCGAAAATTTTTTCCAAAGTTGAAGCAATTGGGCCCTAGAGTATGAAAAGTGAAACCACGGATCGATATGAGAAATAAAAATTTTTGTATGAAAAAGTCACCACTCGGGTACCTCCATACAAAAGTACCAAGTTCGGGTCGAGTGGTCGATGGACGTCGAAAGTGAAAATTTTTCATCATCGAAAATTTTTTCCAAAGTTGAAGCAAATGGGCCCTAGAGTATGAAAAGTGAAACCACGGATCGATTTGAGAAATAAAAATTTTTTGTATGGGAGGGCCCCTGCTAGAACATTTTTACCAAGTGCGACCATTTTACCCGGTGAGTCAAAAAAAAATTTTTTTCACGGTGACTCAAAACTTCAATATTAGACTCCCCTGAGTATGAAAAGTGAAACGAAAATCATTTTTGAGAAGAAAAAATTTTTGTATGGGAGGGCCCCTGCTAGAACATTTTTACCAAGTGCGACCATTTTACCCGGTGAGTCAAAAAAAAATTTTTGTATGGGAGGGCCCCTGCTAGAACATATTTCCCAAGTGCGTCGATTTTGGGTCGCCGACACAAGCTCGGGTCAAAAAAATTTTTTTTTCTCGGTGACTCAAAACATCAATTTTAGACTCCCCTGAGTATGAAAAGTGAAACGAAAATCATTTTTGAGAAGAAAAAATTTTTGTATGGGAGGGCCCCTGCTAGAACATTTTTCCCAAGTGCGTCGATTTTGGGTCGCCGACACAAGCTCGGGTCAAAAAAATTTTTTTTTCTCGGTGACTCAAAACATCAATTTTAGACTCCCCTGAGTATGAAAAGTGAAACGAAAATCATTTTTGCGAAGAAAAAATTTTTGTATGGGAGGGCCCCTGCTAGAACATTTTTCCCAAGTGCGTCGATTTTGGGTCGCCGACACAAGCTCGGGTCAAAAAAATTTTTTTTTCACGGTGACTCAAAACATCAATTTTAGACTCCCCTGAGTATGAAAAGTGAAACGAAAATCATTTTTGAGAAGAAAAAATTTTTGTATGGGAGGGCCCCTGCTAGAACATTTTTCCCAAGTGCGTCGATTTTGGGTCGCCGACACAAGCTCGGGTCAAAAAAATTTTTTTTTCTCGGTGACTCAAAACATCAATTTTAGACTCCCCTGAGTATGAAAAGTGAAACGAAAATCATTTTTGAGAAGAAAAAATTTTTGTATGGGAGGGCCCCTGCTAGAACATATTTCCCAAGTGCGTCGATTTTGGGTCGCCGACACAAGCTCGGGTCAAAAAAATTTTTTTTTCTCGGTGACTCAAAACATCAATTTTAGACTCCCCTGAGTATGAAAAGTGAAACGAAAATCATTTTTGAGAAGAAAAAATTTTTGTATGGGAGGGCCCCTGCTAGAACATTTTTCCCAAGTGCGTCGATTTTGGGTCGCCGACACAAGCTCGGGTCAAAAAAATTTTTTTTTCTCGGTGACTCAAAACATCAATTTTAGACTCCCCTGAGTATGAAAAGTGAAACGAAAATCATTTTTGAGAAGAAAAAATTTTTGTATGGGAGGGCCCCTGCTAGAACATTTTTCCCAAGTGCGTCGATTTTGGGTCGCCGACACAAGCTCGGGTCAAAAAAATTTTTTTTTCACGGTGACTCAAAACATCAATTTTAGACTCCCCTGAGTATGAAAAGTGAAACGAAAATCATTTTTGAGAAGAAAAAATTTTTGTATGGGAGGGCCCCTGCTAGAACATTTTTCCCAAGTGCGTCGATTTTGGGTCGCCGACACAAGCTCGGGTCAAAAAAATTTTTTTTTCTCGGTGACTCAAAACATCAATTTTAGACTCCCCTGAGTATGAAAAGTGAAACGAAAATCATTTTTGAGAAGAAAAAATTTTTGTATGGGAGGGCCCCTGCTAGAACATTTTTCCCAAGTGCGTCGATTTTGGGTCGCCGACACAAGCTCGGGTCAAAAAAATTTTTTTTTCACGGTGACTCAAAACATCAATTTTAGACTCCCCTGAGTATGAAAAGTGAAACGAAAATCATTTTTGAGAAGAAAAAATTTTTGTATGGGAGGGCCCCTGCTAGAACATTTTTCCCAAGTGCGTCGATTTTGGGTCGCCGACACAAGCTCGGGTCAAAAAAATTTTTTTTTCTCGGTGACTCAAAACATCAATTTTAGACTCCCCTGAGTATGAAAAGTGAAACGAAAATCATTTTTGAGAAGAAAAAATTTTTGTATGGGAGGGCCCCTGCTAGAACATATTTCCCAAGTGCGTCGATTTTGGGTCGCCGACACAAGCTCGGGTCAAAAAAATTTTTTTTTCTCGGTGACTCAAAACATCAATTTTAGACTCCCCTGAGTATGAAAAGTGAAACGAAAATCATTTTTGAGAAGAAAAAATTTTTGTATGGGAGGGCCCCTGCTAGAACATTTTTCCCAAGTGCGTCGATTTTGGGTCGCCGACACAAGCTCGGGTCAAAAAAATTTTTTTTTCTCGGTGACTCAAAACATCAATTTTAGACTCCCCTGAGTATGAAAAGTGAAACGAAAATCATTTTTGAGAAGAAAAAATTTTTGTATGGGAGGGCCCCTGCTAGAACATATTTCCCAAGTGCGTCGATTTTGGGTCGCCGACACAAGCTCGGGTCAAAAAAATTTTTTTTTCTCGGTGACTCAAAACATCAATTTTAGACTCCCCTGAGTATGAAAAGTGAAACGAAAATCATTTTTGAGAAGAAAAAATTTTTGTATGGGAGGGCCCCTGCTAGAACATTTTTCCCAAGTGCGTCGATTTTGGGTCGCCGACACAAGCTCGGGTCAAAAAAATTTTTTTTTCTCGGTGACTCAAAACATCAATTTTAGACTCCCCTGAGTATGAAAAGTGAAACGAAAATCATTTTTGAGAAGAAAAAATTTTTGTATGGGAGGGCCCCTGCTAGAACATATTTCCCAAGTGCGTCGATTTTGGGTCGCCGACACAAGCTCGGGTCAAAAAAATTTTTTTTTCTCGGTGACTCAAAACATCAATTTTAGACTCCCCTGAGTATGAAAAGTGAAACGAAAATCATTTTTGAGAAGAAAAAAATTTGTATGGGAGGGCCCCTGCTAGAACATTTTTCCCAAGTGCGTCGATTTTGGGTCGCCGACACAAGCTCGGGTCAAAAAAATTTTTTTTTCACGGTGACTCAAAACATCAATTTTAGACTCCCCTGAGTATGAAAAGTGAAACGAAAATCATTTTTGAGAAGAAAAAATTTTTGTATGGGAGGGCCCCTGCTAGAACATTTTTCCCAAGTGCGTCGATTTTGGGTCGCCGACACAAGCTCGGGTCAAAAAAATTTTTTTTTCTCGGTGACTCAAAACATCAATTTTAGACTCCCCTGAGTATGAAAAGTGAAACGAAAATCATTTTTGAGAAGAAAAAATTTTTGTATGGGAGGGCCCCTGCTAGAACATTTTTCCCAAGTGCGTCGATTTTGGGTCGCCGACACAAGCTCGGGTCAAAAAAATTTTTTTTTCACGGTGACTCAAAACATCAATTTTAGACTCCCCTGAGTATGAAAAGTGAAACGAAAATCATTTTTGAGAAGAAAAAATTTTTGTATGGGAGGGCCCCTGCTAGAACATTTTTCCCAAGTGAGTCGATTTTTGGGTCGCGACACAAGCTCGGGTCAAAAAAATTTTTTTTTTCATGGTGACTCAAAACATCAATTTTAGACTCCCCTGAGTATGAAAAGTGAAACGAAAATCATTTTTGAGAAGAAAAAAATTTTGTATGGGAGGGCCCCTGCTAGAACATTTTTCCCAAGTGCGTCGATTTTGGGTCGCCGACACAAGCTCGGGTCAAAAAAATTTTTTTTTCACGGTGACTCAAAACATCAATTTTAGACTCCCCTGAGTATGAAAAGTGAAACGAAAATCATTTTTGAGAAGAAAAAATTTTTGTATGGGAGGGCCCCTGCTAGAACATTTTTCCCAAGTGAGTCGATTTTTGGGTCGCGACACAAGCTCGGGTCAAAAAAAATTTTTTTTTCATGGTGACTCAAAACATCAATTTTAGACTCCCCTGAGTATGAAAAGTGAAACGAAAATCATTTTTGAGAAGAAAAAATTTTTGTATGGGAGGGCCCCTGCTAGAACATTTTTCCCAAGTGCGTCGATTTTTGGGTCGCCGACACAAGCTCGGGTCAAAAAAATTTTTTTTTCTCGGTGACTCAAAACATCAATTTTAGACTCCCCTGAGTATGAAAAGTGAAACGAAAATCATTTTTGAGAAGAAAAAATTTTTGTATGGGAGGGCCCCTGCTAGAACATATTTCCCAAGTGCGTCGATTTTTGGGTCGCCGACACAAGCTCGGGTCAAAAAAATTTTTTTTTCTCGGTGACTCAAAACATCAATTTTAGACTCCCCTGAGTATGAAAAGTGAAACGAAAATCATTTTTGAGAAGAAAAAATTTTTGTATGGGAGGGCCCCTGCTAGAACATTTTTCCCAAGTGCGTCGATTTTGGGTCGCCGACACAAGCTCGGGTCAAAAAATTTTTTTTTTCACGGTGACTCAAAACATCAATTTTAGACTCCCCTGAGTATGAAAAGTGAAACGAAAATCATTTTTGAGAAGAAAAAATTTTTGTATGGGAGGGCCCCTGCTAGAACATATTTCCCAAGTGCGTCGATTTTTGGGTCGCCGACACAAGCTCGGGTCAAAAAAATTTTTTTTTCTCGGTGACTCAAAACATCAATTTTAGACTCCCCTGAGTATGAAAAGTGAAACGAAAATCATTTTTGAGAAGAAAAAATTTTTGTATGGGAGGGCCCCTGCTAGAACATTTTTCCCAAGTGCGTCGATTTTGGGTCGCCGACACAAGCTCGGGTCAAAAAATTTTTTTTTTCACGGTGACTCAAAACATCAATTTTAGACTCCCCTGAGTATGAAAAGTGAAACGAAAATCATTTTTGAGAAGAAAAAATTTTTGTATGGGAGGGCCCCTGCTAGAACATTTTTCCCAAGTGAGTCGATTTTTGGGTCGCCGACACAAGCTCGGGTCAAAAAAATTTTTTTTTCACGGTGACTCAAAACATCAATTTTAGACTCCCCTGAGTATGAAAAGTGAAACGAAAATCATTTTTGAGAAGAAAAAAATTTTGTATGGGAGGGCCCCTGCTAGAACATTTTTCCCAAGTGCGTCGATTTTGGGTCGCCGACACAAGCTCGGGTCAAAAAAATTTTTTTTTCACGGTGACTCAAAACATCAATTTTAGACTCCCCTGAGTATGAAAAGTGAAACGAAAATCATTTTTGAGAAGAAAAAATTTTTGTATGGGAGGGCCCCTGCTAGAACATATTTCCCAAGTGCGTCGATTTTTGGGTCGCCGACACAAGCTCGGGTCAAAAAAATTTTTTTTTCACGGTGACTCAAAACATCAATTTTAGACTCCCCTGAGTATGAAAAGTGAAACGAAAATCATTTTTGAGAAGAAAAAATTTTTGTATGGGAGGGCCCCTGCTAGAACATTTTTCCCAAGTGCGTCGATTTTGGGTCGCCGACACAAGCTCGGGTCAAAAAATTTTTTTTTTCACGGTGACTCAAAACATCAATTTTAGACTCCCCTGAGTATGAAAAGTGAAACGAAAATCATTTTTGAGAAGAAAAAATTTTTGTATGGGAGGGCCCCTGCTAGAACATATTTCCCAAGTGCGTCGATTTTTGGGTCGCCGACACAAGCTCGGGTCAAAAAAATTTTTTTTTCTCGGTGACTCAAAACATCAATTTTAGACTCCCCTGAGTATGAAAAGTGAAACGAAAATCATTTTTGAGAAGAAAAAATTTTTGTATGGGAGGGCCCCTGCTAGAACATTTTTCCCAAGTGCGTCGATTTTGGGTCGCCGACACAAGCTCGGGTCAAAAAATTTTTTTTTTCACGGTGACTCAAAACATCAATTTTAGACTCCCCTGAGTATGAAAAGTGAAACGAAAATCATTTTTGAGAAGAAAAAATTTTTGTATGGGAGGGCCCCTGCTAGAACATATTTCCCAAGTGCGTCGATTTTTGGGTCGCCGACACAAGCTCGGGTCAAAAAAATTTTTTTTTCTCGGTGACTCAAAACATCAATTTTAGACTCCCCTGAGTATGAAAAGTGAAACGAAAATCATTTTTGAGAAGAAAAAATTTTTGTATGGGAGGGCCCCTGCTAGAACATTTTTCCCAAGTGCGTCGATTTTGGGTCGCCGACACAAGCTCGGGTCAAAAAATTTTTTTTTTCACGGTGACTCAAAACATCAATTTTAGACTCCCCTGAGTATGAAAAGTGAAACGAAAATCATTTTTGAGAAGAAAAAATTTTTGTATGGGAGGGCCCCTGCTAGAACATTTTTCCCAAGTGAGTCGATTTTTGGGTCGCGACACAAGCTCGGGTCAAAAAAAATTTTTTTTTCATGGTGACTCAAAACATCAATTTTAGACTCCCCTGAGTATGAAAAGTGAAACGAAAATCATTTTTGAGAAGAAAAAAATTTGTATGGGAGGGCCCCTGCTAGAACATTTTTCCCAAGTAAATTCGATTTTACCCGGTGAGTCAAAAAATTTTGAAAAAAATATTTTG
>NW_026453523.1:37500-47500 GCF_943734755.1 Anopheles moucheti
CATGGAAGAAGCCGTGGCCCGAGAGAACTTGGGAGAGATGAAAGGTCATCTCCCCAAACCGACGGTTCTTCCACCCCTCGATGTCCGGGATCACCCGGTGTGTCCACGCCGTGAACCGGCTCGCCGGTGCCAACGCGTCCCACTCCTCCTGCCACTGACGCAGTGTGGCCGCGCGCTCCTCCACTCGCAGTTGACTCAATGGCGCGCCGGTGGTTTGATGCTGATGGTAGCATCGAGCGTCCTCCCGGATCTGCAGGCAGATCGGGATGACGCTAGCCAGGACCGTGGCGACCTCATATCTCACCGATATGAAGGTCCTGGCTACCGGCCTTGCATACTGCGCCTGCACGTTCTGCAGCATCCGTCTGCACCGCCTGACGTTGGTGGCCTCATGCCACACCGGGGCAGCGTACCGGAGCGTCGAATCCACCACCGAGGACAGCAGCCGCCGCTTCGCTCCTTTGGGGCCTCCGTGGTTCTGCATCAGTCGGGAGATCCCCTTCGCCGCACGGAGTGCCTTCGCCGTGGCGTACTCGACGTGCGGGGTCCACAGCAGATGCTCGTGCAAAACCACGCCCAGGTATTTGAGGCTCTGCGTAGGCAGCCGCTGTATCCCCTCGATGGCGACCGAGGGCTGCGCATAGCCCCGCCGCATTGTGGACACCATGATGATCTCCGTCTTAGCCGGAGCAAGATGGAGATGACGCTCTGCCATCCACGTGCTGATCATCCGGATCGCCTGCTGCGCGAGTTCAGCTGCCGCCTGCGGCGTCGTGCCGCCCGCCAGCACCACCAGGTCGTCCGCGAACCCAATCGCCTCCACGCCGTCTGGGAACGCCAGCCGCAGGACTCCGTCGTACATTGTGTTCCACAATGTGGGACCGACAATGGAGCCCTGCGGTACGCCAGCCGACACCTTCCTGCGCACCGGTCCTTCACTGGTCTCATAGACCAGCTCGCGCTCGGAGAAGTAGCTGCGCAAAATTCTCCTCAACGCTGCAGGAACGCGTTTCTCCTCCAGAGCCGTGGCGATCGCCCTCCAGCTCGCCGTGTTAAAAGCGTTCTGGACATCCAGTGCTGCCACCACCAGACACCGTGGATCGCGTCCGTTCGTCCGGTGGAATGTGCGCGCAAACTCGCCCCGCTCGACGACCCGCTGGATGGCCTGGACCGTCGATCTCCCACGACGAAAGCCGTATTGCTCCGGCGACAGTTGAGGGGCACTGCTGTCCTCCAAATGATCATTGAGGCGGTCCAAGACACACCTCTCAAACATTTTCGGGACTGCTCCCTCAAGGAGCAGCGGACGACTCGCCGCAGGATCGCCCGGTGGCTTGCCCGGCTTGGGCACCAGGACTAGCCGCGCCTCCTTCCATTCCTTCGGGAACTCGCCTCGCTCCAACAAATCATTGAACACCCGGGCGAACGTCGCCGGGTGCTCTCTGATTGCGGCCTTTACCGCGACGTTCGGGATCCCGTCCAGACCCGGAGCCTTTGTCAGAGCCATCCTGTCGGCCATCGCCAGGATCTCTGCTTCTGTGACGGGTCGTAGGGCCTCCTCGTCGTCGGTCCGCTCGATGACTGGCCACTCGAAGGCAGGATGGGCCGGGAAGAGCGCGTCGACGATTGGCTCCAAAACCGCTCGGTCGGTCTCCTGCGGGGTGCGGCCACGCAGCTTGGCCATCACCACCTGGTACCCGAGACCAAACACGTCGCTGTCGACTGCGTCGATCAGCTCTTGAAGCTTCCCGCTCCGGCTCTCCTGGATCGCTCGCTGCAGCTGTCGTCGCAGGTCTTGAAGGCGAGCGGTCTCCACGTCGCGGTCCGCCGACCCTGTGGCAGCACTAAGCCTCTCCTCGGCAAGCTCGCACTCCCGACGCATGTCGCCCAGCTCCGGAGTCCACCAGTACAGCCGTGGCTGTTGATGCTGCTTCGGCCTGCCTACCCTCTCCATGGTGGTATCGCAAGCGAGGGTCAACGCTCCGACCAGCGCCTCAGACGTATCAGCTTCTGCGAAGCGACAGTCGACGAGGGCGGTCTTGTAGTCCTCGCTGCGGAAGAGGGAGGTCTTCCAGCGAATCCCGGCGTGCGACGCGATAGCCCCGCTCCCGTGCGTCTGCGATGGCTGATGCTGCTGCCGCTGTCCCTGCCGACCCGGCACACCGACGGAATACTCCACGTAACGATGGTCGCTGTGGGTGAAGGTGGAACTCACCCTCCAGGTCCCAGGCAAGGCGATCGAGGTGCTTGCGAACGAGACGTCCACGATGCTTTCGCGCGCAACCCCGTTGCCCATGAAGGTGGGTACGTTGCCGCGGTTGACAACATCGAGCTGCAGATGCTGCACCGTCCCCATGAGCGAGTGGCCCCTGGATGTTGTGCGGGGACATCCCCACTCCTGGCTCCACGCGTTGAAATCACCGGCAAGCACGATGTGCTGGTGACCAACCAACGCCATCTCCACCGCCTCGAGATAGGCGCCAAAGTCCGCTGGCCCGATGTTCGGCGAAACGTAACAGCTGGCAAAGGTGACACCTGCCACTGTGGCCACCACCAGCCCGGGATGGACGCTACCCCACAGGCGTTGGATGGGGTAAGCCCCGGTGGCGACCACTGCCACACTCTGCGCCTCATCCACCGCCCATCTGCCGTTATCCCGAGGCGGCTTGTACAGCTCGCAGGCAATGACGACGTCCACCCGCTGCTCCCGTGCCGTCTGTAGCATCAGGTCCTGCGCTACCCGGCTGCGCCCGAGGTTGACCTGCAGGACCTTTAGGCCCGGGTGCAGGACGGATGTCCTACCCGGTGAGGGCCCCTGCATACCGCACAGCAGACCGCTTCCGTGCATGTCCGAGCCAGATGGCCCGGTTGGCCGCAACGGATGCAGTGCGTCGACCGGTCTGTCCCGCTCTTGCACTGGTGCCGGAGGTGTCCGTGCTCCAGGCACCTGAAGCACCGCAGCTGTCCCCGAGTCGGTGGTGCCAATCGCGTCGCCAGGCACGAGGTGTGCAACACTCGCACTCGCTGCTGGTGCACCCGCTCCGCCGCCTTCACAGACATCCGCACGTACGCTGTCTGCGTGCCGTTCCACGCCTTTACCAGGTGCACGGCGGATTCGCTCACCGTCTCCGAGCTGGACTCCTTCACCGCCGTCGCCACATCCGTCGCCACCGCTAAAGGGTCCACCTCATCTAGGCGGACCTCCACCGTCTCCGTCACCAAACGGGTGGTGGCCGGAGCTGCTGCCTGCGCGCAAACCTGCTGCACGCGTTGCAGAATTTCCTCTGCGTTTGCACCATCCTGCAGGTCCATCACCAGCCGGTCCCGCGTTGTGCGTCGTCCAACGCCTAGTTTGGCCTGGTCTTCGGCCAACGACGGAGCACTACGGATCAGCTGGTAAACATCCGTCCATGACTGACCCTCGCCTGGGGCTACCTCGATGGCGTCCAGCTTTTTCTTCGCCAGCTGCTTGCGTGGCTCAGATTGCGGACGCGGCACGACCTGCTGCTGCACCACGGACCGCTGTGGCAGAGGCCGTTGCGGCTGTTGTCGTTGCTGCGGTTGCTGCCGCTGCTGTTGCTGCTGCCGTTGCGGAAGCTGTGGCCACTGTTGCTGCCGCTGTTGCTCAGCCGTCTGCTGACGTGGCGGCTTACGACGCACCACCTCAACCCAGGAGCCGCCATCCGTCGTCTGAGGTGGCTTGCTCGTAGCCACCACCGCGTCCTGCTGATATCCACGCTGCTGCGTGCTCTGCTGCGTAGCCCGCTCCAGCTGCTGCTGCACAGTAGTTGGCTGCTGGTTCTGCCCGACGGTCTGTGCCACCAGCGCCGTCAACAACTCCCGCTCCTTCCGGAGCTCCTCGCGCAGCTGCTGATTGTCAGCAACCAGCCGCTCCTCCCGCTGCCGAGCCTCCAGACGCGCCTCGCGGAGGTCTTGCCGAGCCTGCTCAGCTGCCGCCTCCATCTGAACTCGCAGGAGCGTTACCTGCTCCTCCAGCTTTTTGACGACCGCAAGCAACGTCTCGCTGTCGAGTTTCGCCTCGCTAATGATGCGTCGCACCTCGCTCGACGGAGAACCTCCAGTGCCAGTCACCAACCTGGCCGCATACTTGCTGGAGCTCGTGGCTCCACTAACAGCCACACCCTCCATCACCGGCGTTAGCGGGACAGTGAGCCGCTTGCCCGCGCTCATGGCCGATCTGCTCCTGGTGGTGGCTGCGCTCGGTTCGTCAACCGAGAGTGTTCGCGCCCTTAAGCCCCTGTCCATGGCCCTGTGAAGGCCAGCCTATCCAGGTTTTTATTTATTGTTATATTTGCTCTAAAACCGAAAATAAATATTAGTTTCGGAAAACAAATATTTAAAACCAATAAATATTTTGCCCGGGTTCGCCTCCTTATCCAGCGTTGAGATCACCGCCTGTCGGTATGCAACCCGCATACACCGACCCGGGTTGCCCGCTGGTACCGACGTTGAAATCTCCCAAGCGCACGGGTTGTTGTCGCCGCTACCGCTGAATCCGCTATCGTCCACCAGGTGACGCCACTGATGAAGTCTCCCGTTAGTTCCGATAGATGGCGCTGCCCCGTGTCTCGGCTAAGGCGAAAGCTCGGAGCCGAAAGCTTTGCCAATGACGCCGATGACGTCAGCACAAACGTCAACACGTCAACACGTACACACGCGACGATCCACCTGACGCCGCTCTGCCGCTGTTTTTCACGCACTTTTTTCTCAGTTTTGTGGCGTTTTCCACACTGCCACCGTCCGGAAAATTGTTCTTCGGCGTCGCCACTACGTAATAAACGTGCCACTTGATGTTTTTGTCGTCCCTTTCGCGAATAAATAGCACTTGTTTGTTCCCATACAAAATGTATGGGAGAGATTTATATCGCTTTTATCAGGCGAGCATCGTCCTGTTTTGTTATTTTTCCACCATTAAAAGGTAAAAGGCACTAAAACTCAATGTTTATAACACTTTTTAGCCCTTTTTTCGCAATTTTACACCCTGATTTTCGTATTTTAACACGAGCGACACAGAGGCACGTCCTAACACCGTGAATGACAGCTACGCACACACAGGGATAACTGGCTTGTGGCCGCCAAGCGTTCATAGCGACGTGGCTTTTTGATCCTTCGATGTCGGCTCTTCCTATCATTGTGAAGCAAAATTCACCAAGCGTAGGATTGTTCACCCTTTCAAGGGAACGTGAGCTGGGTTTAGACCGTCGTGAGACAGGTTAGTTTTACCCTACTGGTGTGTGCTGTTTGCCGCTATCTTAACGGAATTCCTGTGCAGTACGAGAGGAACCACAGGTACGGACCACTGGCTCAATACTAGTTCGACCGGACTTTGGTATGACGCTACGTCCGCTGGATTATGCCTGAACGCCTCTAAGGTCGTATCCAATCCGAGCTGATAGCGCTTCTCAAACCCATTAGGTGATCGGAAGCTAGCGGGCTTAACAACCCTCCGAGATCCGTCGGTGCTGCCCCGCGCACACTGACGTCTCATCCCCGCTATAGCACTAGACTGAGCCGCAACGGGCGGGAGCACGCTGCACGTGGAAGTACCTTACCACAGGGAACCCTGGTGGCTGTGTTTCCGTCGACCGTGGATACAACTAGTTTCGACACCTTCGACCGCCCGCAAACGACGGGACTACAGGCTGGGAGCTGCGAGTTGTAGAGATGCGTTCGCATCGATCCTCTCAGGCGACCCATGCTTGCTGGTGCTCGCGTTCACTTTGGGAATGGAGTGTTCGCGAGAGTGATTGTTGTGTTGTGTGTGTACAGTTGGTGCTTGCGTGCACTCCCATAGTGGAGTGTTCGCGAGCTTAAAACGCTAAGTCCCGATTAATACTCTCCTCGCAACATTATGTGCGTGGCTCCACGCCAAGTGGGATTAGCGGTGCGAAACGCGATTGGTAAAGTCGATGGTGATGTGCGTACCAACAGGCGATTTGTTAAGTCAAATGCGATCTGTGGTGCAACAGGCAATGTGTGTTTATTATCAGGTGTTGTTGGAAGTCAATACGATTTGACTTTCAAAAATTTTTCTAAGTCCCGATTTTTTTTCTCGTCGAGTAACTACAATGCACTATTTCTATCGCAGCGGACTTGTTGTTCATGGCCTTAATGATCGCGAACGAACACGTATTCGCAAAAAAATTTTTGTATGAAAAAGTCACCACTCGGGTACCTCCATACAAAAGTACCAAGTTCGGGTCGAGTGGTCGATGGACGTCGAAGGTGAAAATTTTTCATCATCGAAAATTTTTTCCAAAGTTGAAGCAAATGGGCCCTAGAGTATGAAAAGTGAAACCACGGATCGATTTGAGAAATAAAAATTTTTGTATGAGAAAGTCACCACTTGGGTACCTCCATACAAAAGTACCAAGTTCGGGTCGAGTGGTCGATGGACGTCGAAGGTGAAAATTTTTCATCATCGAAAATTTTTTCCAAAGTTGAAGCAAATGGGCCCTAGAGTATGAAAAGTGAAACCACGGATCGATTTGAGAAATAAAAATTTTTTGTATGGGAGGGCCCCTGCTAGAACATTTTTCCCAAGTGCGACCATTTTACCCAGTGAGTCAAAAAAAATTTTTTTCACGGTGACTCAAAACTTCAATATTAGACTCCCCTGAGTATGAAAAGTGAAACGAAAATCATTTTTGAGAAGAAAAAATTTTTGTATGGGAGGGCCCCTGCTAGAACATTTTTACCAAGTGCGACCATTTTACCCGGTGAGTCAAAAAAAAATTTTTGTATGGGAGGGCCCCTGCTAGAACATTTTTCCCAAGTGCGTCGATTTTGGGTCACCGACACAAGCTCGGGTCAAAAAATTTTTTTTTTCACCGTGACTCAAAACATCAATTTTAGACTCCCCTGAGTATGAAAAGTGAAACGAAAATCATTTTTGAGAAGAAAAAATTTTTGTATGGGAGGGCCCCTGCTAGAACATATTTCCCAAGTGCGTCGATTTTGGGTCGCCGACACAAGCTCGGGTCAAAAAAATTTTTTTTTCACGGTGACTCAAAACATCAATTTTAGACTCCCCTGAGTATGAAAAGTGAAACGAAAATCATTTTTGAGAAGAAAAAAATTTTGTATGGGAGGGCCCCTGCTAGAACATTTTTCCCAAGTGCGTCGATTTTTGGGTCGCCGACACAAGCTCGGGTCAAAAAAATTTTTTTTTCTCGGTGACTCAAAACATCAATTTTAGACTCCCCTGAGTATGAAAAGTGAAACGAAAATCATTTTTGAGAAGAAAAAAATTTTGTATGGGAGGGCCCCTGCTAGAACATTTTTCCCAAGTGCGTCGATTTTTGGGTCGCCGACACAAGCTCGGGTCAAAAAAATTTTTTTTTCTCGGTGACTCAAAACATCAATTTTAGACTCCCCTGAGTATGAAAAGTGAAACGAAAATCATTTTTGAGAAGAAAAAATTTTTGTATGGGAGGGCCCCTGCTAGAACATTTTTCCCAAGTGCGTCGATTTTGGGTCGCCGACACAAGCTCGGGTCAAAAAAATTTTTTTTTCTCGGTGACTCAAAACATCAATTTTAGACTCCCCTGAGTATGAAAAGTGAAACGAAAATCATTTTTGAGAAGAAAAAATTTTTGTATGGGAGGGCCCCTGCTAGAACATATTTCCCAAGTGCGTCGATTTTTGGGTCGCCGACACAAGCTCGGGTCAAAAAAATTTTTTTTTCTCGGTGACTCAAAACATCAATTTTAGACTCCCCTGAGTATGAAAAGTGAAACGAAAATCATTTTTGAGAAGAAAAAATTTTTGTATGGGAGGGCCCCTGCTAGAACATTTTTCCCAAGTGCGTCGATTTTGGGTCGCCGACACAAGCTCGGGTCAAAAAATTTTTTTTTTCACGGTGACTCAAAACATCAATTTTAGACTCCCCTGAGTATGAAAAGTGAAACGAAAATCATTTTTGAGAAGAAAAAATTTTTGTATGGGAGGGCCCCTGCTAGAACATATTTCCCAAGTGCGTCGATTTTTGGGTCGCCGACACAAGCTCGGGTCAAAAAAATTTTTTTTTCTCGGTGACTCAAAACATCAATTTTAGACTCCCCTGAGTATGAAAAGTGAAACGAAAATCATTTTTGAGAAGAAAAAATTTTTGTATGGGAGGGCCCCTGCTAGAACATTTTTCCCAAGTGCGTCGATTTTGGGTCGCCGACACAAGCTCGGGTCAAAAAATTTTTTTTTTCACGGTGACTCAAAACATCAATTTTAGACTCCCCTGAGTATGAAAAGTGAAACGAAAATCATTTTTGAGAAGAAAAAATTTTTGTATGGGAGGGCCCCTGCTAGAACATTTTTCCCAAGTGAGTCGATTTTTGGGTCGCCGACACAAGCTCGGGTCAAAAAAATTTTTTTTTCACGGTGACTCAAAACATCAATTTTAGACTCCCCTGAGTATGAAAAGTGAAACGAAAATCATTTTTGAGAAGAAAAAAATTTTGTATGGGAGGGCCCCTGCTAGAACATTTTTCCCAAGTGCGTCGATTTTGGGTCGCCGACACAAGCTCGGGTCAAAAAAATTTTTTTTTCACGGTGACTCAAAACATCAATTTTAGACTCCCCTGAGTATGAAAAGTGAAACGAAAATCATTTTTGAGAAGAAAAAATTTTTGTATGGGAGGGCCCCTGCTAGAACATATTTCCCAAGTGCGTCGATTTTTGGGTCGCCGACACAAGCTCGGGTCAAAAAAATTTTTTTTTCACGGTGACTCAAAACATCAATTTTAGACTCCCCTGAGTATGAAAAGTGAAACGAAAATCATTTTTGAGAAGAAAAAATTTTTGTATGGGAGGGCCCCTGCTAGAACATTTTTCCCAAGTGCGTCGATTTTGGGTCGCCGACACAAGCTCGGGTCAAAAAATTTTTTTTTTCACGGTGACTCAAAACATCAATTTTAGACTCCCCTGAGTATGAAAAGTGAAACGAAAATCATTTTTGAGAAGAAAAAATTTTTGTATGGGAGGGCCCCTGCTAGAACATATTTCCCAAGTGCGTCGATTTTTGGGTCGCCGACACAAGCTCGGGTCAAAAAAATTTTTTTTTCTCGGTGACTCAAAACATCAATTTTAGACTCCCCTGAGTATGAAAAGTGAAACGAAAATCATTTTTGAGAAGAAAAAATTTTTGTATGGGAGGGCCCCTGCTAGAACATTTTTCCCAAGTGCGTCGATTTTGGGTCGCCGACACAAGCTCGGGTCAAAAAATTTTTTTTTTCACGGTGACTCAAAACATCAATTTTAGACTCCCCTGAGTATGAAAAGTGAAACGAAAATCATTTTTGAGAAGAAAAAATTTTTGTATGGGAGGGCCCCTGCTAGAACATATTTCCCAAGTGCGTCGATTTTTGGGTCGCCGACACAAGCTCGGGTCAAAAAAATTTTTTTTTCTCGGTGACTCAAAACATCAATTTTAGACTCCCCTGAGTATGAAAAGTGAAACGAAAATCATTTTTGAGAAGAAAAAATTTTTGTATGGGAGGGCCCCTGCTAGAACATTTTTCCCAAGTGCGTCGATTTTGGGTCGCCGACACAAGCTCGGGTCAAAAAATTTTTTTTTTCACGGTGACTCAAAACATCAATTTTAGACTCCCCTGAGTATGAAAAGTGAAACGAAAATCATTTTTGAGAAGAAAAAATTTTTGTATGGGAGGGCCCCTGCTAGAACATTTTTCCCAAGTGAGTCGATTTTTGGGTCGCGACACAAGCTCGGGTCAAAAAAAATTTTTTTTTCATGGTGACTCAAAACATCAATTTTAGACTCCCCTGAGTATGAAAAGTGAAACGAAAATCATTTTTGAGAAGAAAAAAATTTGTATGGGAGGGCCCCTGCTAGAACATTTTTCCCAAGTAAATTCGATTTTACCCGGTGAGTCAAAAAATTTTGAAAAAAATATTTTGCCAAAATCGTGTTCATTGCCTATTATAAGGGACCAGGTCAGCTCACACGCATTTTTGGAGACCATAT
>NW_026453523.1:57500-60000 GCF_943734755.1 Anopheles moucheti
TGTCCAAAACGCCATGTAGTCCACCGAAAACGATATGGTTAGAGTTCTTCAGCACAACCAAAATCATTGTGTGGCCTCGTTCCACTTAATGTGGCAAACGACGGCCGAAGAACTGATAGATGTGGTGCTAGTGGCAGATCCGGCGAGAGGCTACTCGCACAATAACAACATCACGTATTGTACGGATCAATCTGCCGCTATCGTAATAACGGGAAGTTATCCGGTCCAGCGTGTGATAACAACAACACACAAGGGTTTGGTGGCAGTCGTCATCGACGACATTACATTCTGTTGCTGTTATGCCCCACCCAGCTGGTCGGAAGAGGAGTTCGCTATGCTCTTGGACAACCTGGTACTGTCTGTGACAGGAGCCAGGAAGATCGTGATAGGAGGCGATTTCAACGCATGGTCTTCATGCTGGGGCAGTGACATGAGAAAACGGGGAGAACCCCAGAAGCGGCGAGGTGAGCAGCTCCTCACAGCGCTCGCTTGTCTGGATGTTGCCGTCTTAAATGACGGGCAAGTACCAACATTCCAGACTCCGAGCAAATCGTCGTTTGTGGACGTTACCATCGTCAGTACAGAGTTTGCGCAGAGTGCACGGTGGAAAGTGCTTGATACGCACATGCAAAGTGATCATCGTGCGTTGGTGTATCAGATTGGTTACGCAGGGACCACTGGACACCACAACCCCATTGCCACTATGGGGTTCGCTATCAAATATTTTCACGCCGACATCTTCAAAGAGGCGTTGGCCCTCTATCTAGACCGTCATGACGTGCTAGATGATGTGTCATTGATGGATGCACTCAACAGTGCATGCGAAGCGGTTATGCCAAGGAAAACGTATACCATAAGGGGAAAGCGAAACCAGTCCTTCTGGTGGACGGAGGAAATTGGAGACCTTCGTAAGGCCTGTCTACGAGCGAGTCGGCAAGCGCAGCGATCCTTCAAATCGCCTCTTTATCGTCAGCGCTTGGTCGAATATAAAATCGCTAGGCGCAAACTTAACAAGGCCATCAAGGACAGCAAACGCAGTCTGTTCCAAGGCCTAGTGGAGCAGGCGGACTTAGTTCCGTTTGGTCCGGCGTACCAGATCCTTATGAGGATCTTGAGGGGTAACAAAACCCCTGTCGAGAGAGATCCGGTGCGGTTAAAACTGATGGTGGATCACCTTTTTCCATCTCACGCACCAATTGAATGGCCACCTTACGAGCCGGAGACCACCACGCCTCCGGTCCCTGTGAGCATTAGCGAGATAATTGAGATTGCTCAGAGACTGCAGCCAAAGAAAGCGCCCGGGCCTGACGGCATTCCTAACGTCGCGCTGGCTGTAGCCATGAAGACCTACCCGGAGATCTTCAGAGAAGCTTATCAGAAAGCGTTTGATGAGGGAAAATTCCCTGATCAATGGAAGCAACAGAGGTTGGTCCTCATACCTAAGCCGGGAAAGCCACCCGAGGACTTAGGATCGAGTCGGCCAATTTTATTGATCGATGGGCCGGGTAAGGGCTTAGAAAGATGTGCCCTAAACCGACTTAACCAGCACGTGGAATCTACCGGGGCACTGTCGGATAGACAGTTTGGCTTCCGGAAGGGTAGATCGACGGTGGATGCGATCCTCAGCGTAGTCGCCATAGCGGAAAAGGCACGGTCAAAGAACCGATATAGCAACCGCTATTGTGCGATTATCACGCTTGATGTGAGGAACGCATTCAATAATGCAAGTTGGCTCGCCATAGCAGCAGCACTAAGAGAAATTAAGGTGCCTAAGTACCTCTATGATCTAATAGGGGATTACTTCCAAGGACGTGTGCTGTCCTACGACACCCGGGAGGGAACAGTATCGCGCAGAATAACAGCGGGTGTACCGCAAGGGTCGGTTCTGGGCCCGACCCTTTGGAACATAATGTACAATGGCGTCCTGTCGCTCCCTCTTCCAACAGGGGCGACACTAACTGGTTTCGCCGACGACATTGTACTTACGGTGCAAGGTAGTAAGATTCGGGACGTCGAGCGGACTGTGGAGGAGTCGATTGCCACAATAATTACATGGATGCAATCAGTGCAATTAGAACTAGCACCCTCCAAGACGGAATACATCCTAGTCAGTTCGCATCGAAGTCAGCAGCATTCATCTGTCAGGATCGGGAATCATGTGATTCAGTCGTCGCGCAGTTTGAAGTACCTGGGCTTCATCATTGATGATCGCCTAGAGTACACTCAACACATCCAGTATGCGGTTGAGAAAGCGACGAGGACCATGAACATGCTGACACAGATGATGCCAAACAGATGTGGTCCACGGAGTAGCCGGCGCAAAGTCGTTGCTGCTACCGTGACGGCCGTGGTGCGTTACGCGGCTCCCGTATGGGCCAGAGCTCTGAGGTTCGAGTGTCGCCGACAGTGGCTAAGGCGATTCTACCGGATCCTGGCACATCGTGTGTCCAGCGCCTTCCGTACTGCATCACATGATGCCTCTTGTGTGGTCGCGTGCATG
>NW_026453523.1:65000-67500 GCF_943734755.1 Anopheles moucheti
CGAAAATCATTTTTGAGAAGAAAAAATTTTTGTATGGGAGGGCCCCTGCTAGAACATTTTTCCCAAGTGAGTCGATTTTTGGGTCGCCGACACAAGCTCGGGTCAAAAAAATTTTTTTTTCACGGTGACTCAAAACATCAATTTTAGACTCCCCTGAGTATGAAAAGTGAAACGAAAATCATTTTTGAGAAGAAAAAAATTTTGTATGGGAGGGCCCCTGCTAGAACATTTTTCCCAAGTGCGTCGATTTTGGGTCGCCGACACAAGCTCGGGTCAAAAAAATTTTTTTTTCACGGTGACTCAAAACATCAATTTTAGACTCCCCTGAGTATGAAAAGTGAAACGAAAATCATTTTTGAGAAGAAAAAATTTTTGTATGGGAGGGCCCCTGCTAGAACATATTTCCCAAGTGCGTCGATTTTTGGGTCGCCGACACAAGCTCGGGTCAAAAAAATTTTTTTTTCACGGTGACTCAAAACATCAATTTTAGACTCCCCTGAGTATGAAAAGTGAAACGAAAATCATTTTTGAGAAGAAAAAATTTTTGTATGGGAGGGCCCCTGCTAGAACATTTTTCCCAAGTGCGTCGATTTTGGGTCGCCGACACAAGCTCGGGTCAAAAAATTTTTTTTTTCACGGTGACTCAAAACATCAATTTTAGACTCCCCTGAGTATGAAAAGTGAAACGAAAATCATTTTTGAGAAGAAAAAATTTTTGTATGGGAGGGCCCCTGCTAGAACATATTTCCCAAGTGCGTCGATTTTTGGGTCGCCGACACAAGCTCGGGTCAAAAAAATTTTTTTTTCTCGGTGACTCAAAACATCAATTTTAGACTCCCCTGAGTATGAAAAGTGAAACGAAAATCATTTTTGAGAAGAAAAAATTTTTGTATGGGAGGGCCCCTGCTAGAACATTTTTCCCAAGTGCGTCGATTTTGGGTCGCCGACACAAGCTCGGGTCAAAAAATTTTTTTTTTCACGGTGACTCAAAACATCAATTTTAGACTCCCCTGAGTATGAAAAGTGAAACGAAAATCATTTTTGAGAAGAAAAAATTTTTGTATGGGAGGGCCCCTGCTAGAACATATTTCCCAAGTGCGTCGATTTTTGGGTCGCCGACACAAGCTCGGGTCAAAAAAATTTTTTTTTCTCGGTGACTCAAAACATCAATTTTAGACTCCCCTGAGTATGAAAAGTGAAACGAAAATCATTTTTGAGAAGAAAAAATTTTTGTATGGGAGGGCCCCTGCTAGAACATTTTTCCCAAGTGCGTCGATTTTGGGTCGCCGACACAAGCTCGGGTCAAAAAATTTTTTTTTTCACGGTGACTCAAAACATCAATTTTAGACTCCCCTGAGTATGAAAAGTGAAACGAAAATCATTTTTGAGAAGAAAAAATTTTTGTATGGGAGGGCCCCTGCTAGAACATTTTTCCCAAGTGAGTCGATTTTTGGGTCGCGACACAAGCTCGGGTCAAAAAAAATTTTTTTTTCATGGTGACTCAAAACATCAATTTTAGACTCCCCTGAGTATGAAAAGTGAAACGAAAATCATTTTTGAGAAGAAAAAAATTTGTATGGGAGGGCCCCTGCTAGAACATTTTTCCCAAGTAAATTCGATTTTACCCGGTGAGTCAAAAAATTTTGAAAAAAATATTTTGCCAAAATCGTGTTCATTGCCTATTATAAGGGACCAGGTCAGCTCACACGCATTTTTGGAGACCATATGGAAAGTGCGTCTGGGATTGCGGAAATTAAGTTTAGAGTGTTAAATGATGGTTTCGCAATCCCGAAAGGCTCAAAATCCACCCTAAGGTCCCCTGGGTGAAATGTGGTTTCCAAGGTGTGAGCGCTATCGGTGATAGAGTTGGAATGTGATTTCCAGAGCGCAGGGCGACTGGGCTTAGAGCGAAAATCATAGACAAGGGTAAGTATTGGACTGAACGACTCGAAGCAAACGAAAACCACACACAAGAGTAATGGACTGAACGAATCGAAGCAAACGAAAACCACACACAAGAGTAATGGACTGAACGAATCGAAGCAAACGAAAATCACATACAAGAGTAATGGACTGAACGAATCGAAGCAAACGAAAAACCACAGACAAGAGTAATGGAGTGAACGAATCGAAGCAAACGAAAACCAAAGACAAGAGTAATAGAGTGAACGAATCGAAGCACACGAAAACCATGAACACAGGGATAACTGAGAACGAACCTACCTATCAGAGCATGTGAAAGCATGGACAAGAGTACTGAAAATCGGACCAAACCTCTAGAAGCACACGAAAATCATGGACAAGAGTACTCAAAAACACGGACCAAACCTATGGAAGCACACGAAAACCATGAACACAGGGATAACTGAGAACGAACCTACCTATCAGAGCATGTGAAAGCATGGACAAGAGTACTGAAAATCGGACCAAACCTCTAGAAGCACACGAAAATCATGGACAAGAGTACTCAAAAACACGGACCAAACCTATGGAAGCACAC
>NW_026453523.1:77500-80000 GCF_943734755.1 Anopheles moucheti
GAGTATGAAAAGTGAAACGAAAATCATTTTTGAGAAGAAAAAATTTTTGTATGGGAGGGCCCCTGCTAGAACATATTTCCCAAGTGCGTCGATTTTGGGTCGCCGACACAAGCTCGGGTCAAAAAAATTTTTTTTTCACGGTGACTCAAAACATCAATTTTAGACTCCCCTGAGTATGAAAAGTGAAACGAAAATCATTTTTGAGAAGAAAAAAATTTTGTATGGGAGGGCCCCTGCTAGAACATTTTTCCCAAGTGCGTCGATTTTTGGGTCGCCGACACAAGCTCGGGTCAAAAAAATTTTTTTTTCTCGGTGACTCAAAACATCAATTTTAGACTCCCCTGAGTATGAAAAGTGAAACGAAAATCATTTTTGAGAAGAAAAAATTTTTGTATGGGAGGGCCCCTGCTAGAACATTTTTCCCAAGTGCGTCGATTTTGGGTCGCCGACACAAGCTCGGGTCAAAAAATTTTTTTTTTCACGGTGACTCAAAACATCAATTTTAGACTCCCCTGAGTATGAAAAGTGAAACGAAAATCATTTTTGAGAAGAAAAAATTTTTGTATGGGAGGGCCCCTGCTAGAACATTTTTCCCAAGTGAGTCGATTTTTGGGTCGCCGACACAAGCTCGGGTCAAAAAAATTTTTTTTTCACGGTGACTCAAAACATCAATTTTAGACTCCCCTGAGTATGAAAAGTGAAACGAAAATCATTTTTGAGAAGAAAAAAATTTTGTATGGGAGGGCCCCTGCTAGAACATTTTTCCCAAGTGCGTCGATTTTGGGTCGCCGACACAAGCTCGGGTCAAAAAAATTTTTTTTTCACGGTGACTCAAAACATCAATTTTAGACTCCCCTGAGTATGAAAAGTGAAACGAAAATCATTTTTGAGAAGAAAAAATTTTTGTATGGGAGGGCCCCTGCTAGAACATATTTCCCAAGTGCGTCGATTTTTGGGTCGCCGACACAAGCTCGGGTCAAAAAAATTTTTTTTTCACGGTGACTCAAAACATCAATTTTAGACTCCCCTGAGTATGAAAAGTGAAACGAAAATCATTTTTGAGAAGAAAAAATTTTTGTATGGGAGGGCCCCTGCTAGAACATTTTTCCCAAGTGCGTCGATTTTGGGTCGCCGACACAAGCTCGGGTCAAAAAATTTTTTTTTTCACGGTGACTCAAAACATCAATTTTAGACTCCCCTGAGTATGAAAAGTGAAACGAAAATCATTTTTGAGAAGAAAAAATTTTTGTATGGGAGGGCCCCTGCTAGAACATATTTCCCAAGTGCGTCGATTTTTGGGTCGCCGACACAAGCTCGGGTCAAAAAAATTTTTTTTTCTCGGTGACTCAAAACATCAATTTTAGACTCCCCTGAGTATGAAAAGTGAAACGAAAATCATTTTTGAGAAGAAAAAATTTTTGTATGGGAGGGCCCCTGCTAGAACATATTTCCCAAGTGCGTCGATTTTTGGGTCGCCGACACAAGCTCGGGTCAAAAAAATTTTTTTTTCACGGTGACTCAAAACATCAATTTTAGACTCCCCTGAGTATGAAAAGTGAAACGAAAATCATTTTTGAGAAGAAAAAATTTTTGTATGGGAGGGCCCCTGCTAGAACATTTTTCCCAAGTGCGTCGATTTTGGGTCGCCGACACAAGCTCGGGTCAAAAAATTTTTTTTTTCACGGTGACTCAAAACATCAATTTTAGACTCCCCTGAGTATGAAAAGTGAAACGAAAATCATTTTTGAGAAGAAAAAATTTTTGTATGGGAGGGCCCCTGCTAGAACATATTTCCCAAGTGCGTCGATTTTTGGGTCGCCGACACAAGCTCGGGTCAAAAAAATTTTTTTTTCTCGGTGACTCAAAACATCAATTTTAGACTCCCCTGAGTATGAAAAGTGAAACGAAAATCATTTTTGAGAAGAAAAAATTTTTGTATGGGAGGGCCCCTGCTAGAACATTTTTCCCAAGTGCGTCGATTTTGGGTCGCCGACACAAGCTCGGGTCAAAAAATTTTTTTTTTCACGGTGACTCAAAACATCAATTTTAGACTCCCCTGAGTATGAAAAGTGAAACGAAAATCATTTTTGAGAAGAAAAAATTTTTGTATGGGAGGGCCCCTGCTAGAACATATTTCCCAAGTGCGTCGATTTTTGGGTCGCCGACACAAGCTCGGGTCAAAAAAATTTTTTTTTCTCGGTGACTCAAAACATCAATTTTAGACTCCCCTGAGTATGAAAAGTGAAACGAAAATCATTTTTGAGAAGAAAAAATTTTTGTATGGGAGGGCCCCTGCTAGAACATTTTTCCCAAGTGCGTCGATTTTGGGTCGCCGACACAAGCTCGGGTCAAAAAATTTTTTTTTTCACGGTGACTCAAAACATCAATTTTAGACTCCCCTGAGTATGAAAAGTGAAACGAAAATCATTTTTGAGAAGAAAAAATTTTTGTATGGGAGGGCCCCTGCTAGAACATTTTTCCCAAGTGAGTCGATTTTTGG
>NW_026453523.1:92500-95000 GCF_943734755.1 Anopheles moucheti
TTGAGAAGAAAAAAATTTGTATGGGAGGGCCCCTGCTAGAACATTTTTCCCAAGTAAATTCGATTTTACCCGGTGAGTCAAAAAATTTTGAAAAAAATATTTTGCCAAAATCGTGTTCATTGCCTATTATAAGGGACCAGGTCAGCTCACACGCATTTTTGGAGACCATATGGAAAGTGCGTCTGGGATTGCGGAAATTAAGTTTAGAGTGTTAAATGATGGTTTCGCAATCCCGAAAGGCTCAAAATCCACCCTAAGGTCCCCTGGGTGAAATGTGGTTTCCAAGGTGTGAGCGCTATCGGTGATAGAGTTGGAATGTGATTTCCAGAGCGCAGGGCGACTGGGCTTAGAGCGAAAATCATAGACAAGGGTAAGTATTGGACTGAACGACTCGAAGCAAACGAAAATCATAGACAAGGGTAATGGACTGAACGACTCGAAGCAAACGAAAACCACACACAAGAGTAATGGACTGAACGAATCGAAGCAAACGAAAATCACATACAAAAGTAATGGACTGAACGAATCGAAGCAAACGAAAAACCACAGACAAGAGTAATGGAGTGAACGAATCGAAGCAAACGAAAACCAAAGACAAGAGTAATAGAGTGAACGAATCGAAGCAAACGAAAACCATGAACACAGGGATAACTGAGAACGAACCTACCTATCAGAGCATGTGAAAGCATGGACAAGAGTACTGAAAATCGGACCAAACCTCTAGAAGCACACGAAAATCATGGACAAGAGTACTCAAAAACACGGACCAAACCTATGGAAGCACACGAAAACCATGAACACAGGGATAACTGAGAACGAACCTACCTATCAGAGCATGTGAAAGCATGGACAAGAGTACTGAAAATCGGACCAAACCTCTAGAAGCACACGAAAATCATGGACAAGAGTACTCAAAAACACGGACCAAACCTATGGAAGCACACGAAAACCATGAACACAGGGATAACTGAGAACGAACGTACCTATCAGAGCATGTGAAAGCATGGACAAGAGTACTGAAAATCGGACCAAACCTCTAGAAGCACACGAAAATCATGGACAAGAGTACTCAAAAACACGGACCAAACCTATGGAAGCACACGAAAACCATGAACACAGGGATAACTGAGAACGAACCTACCTATCAGAGCATGTGAAAGCATGGACAAGAGTACTGAAAATCGGACCAAACCTCTAGAAGCACACGAAAATCATGGACAAGAGTACTCAAAAACACGGACCAAACCTATGGAAGCACACGAAAACCATGAACACAGGGATAACTGAGAACGAACGTACCTATCAGAGCATGTGAAAGCATGGACAAGAGTACTGAAAATCGGACCAAACCTCTAGAAGCACACGAAAATCATGGACAAGAGTACTCAAAAACACGGACCAAACCTCTCGAAGCACACGAAAACCATGAACACAGGGATAACTGAGAACGAACCTACCTATCAGAGCATGTGAAAGCATGGACAAGAGTACTGAAAATCGGACCAAACCTCTAGAAGCACACGAAAATCATGGACAAGAGTACTCAAAAACACGGACCAAACCTATGGAAGCACACGAAAACCATGAACACAGGGATAACTGAGAACGAACCTACCTATCAGAGCATGTGAAAGCATGGACAAGAGTACTGAAAATCGGACCAAACCTCTAGAAGCACACGAAAATCATGGACAAGAGTACTCAAAAACACGGACCAAACCTATGGAAGCACACGAAAACCATGAACACAGGGATAACTGAGAACGAACCTACCTATCAGAGCATGTGAAAGCATGGACAAGAGTACTGAAAATCGGACCAAACCTCTAGAAGCACACGAAAATCATGGACAAGAGTACTCAAAAACACGGACCAAACCTATGGAAGCACACGAAAACCATGAACACAGGGATAACTGAGAACGAACCTACCTATCAGAGCATGTGAAAGCATGGACAAGAGTACTGAAAATCGGACCAAACCTCTAGAAGCACACGAGAATCATGGACAAGAGTACTCAAAAACACGGACCACACCTCTCGAAGCACACGAAAACCATGAACACAGGGATAACTGAAAACGAACCGAACCTCTCGTAGCAAACGAAAAACATGGACAAAATTATTCGAAACGAACCGAAGCTCGATGCGAAAAACATGGGAAAGCAAGCCCGTAAGTCGCACTATCAAGCCCATAAGTCGCACTATCAAGCCCGTTAGTCGCACTATCAAGCCCATAAGTCGCACTATCAAGCCCGTTAGTCGCACTATCAAACCCGTTAGTCGCACTATCAGGCCCATAAGTCGCACTATCAGGCCCATAAGTCGCACCAAAAAGCCCGTAAATTGCCCTATCAAGCCCGTTAGTCGCACTATCAGGCCCGTAAGTCGCACCAAAAAGCCCGTAAATTGCCCTATCAAGCCCGTTAGTCGCACTATCAGGCCCATAAGTCGCACCAACAAGCCCGTAAATTACCCTATCAAGCCCATAAGTCGCACCA